>NC_068410.1:3625783-3900783 GCF_023724105.1 Carassius gibelio | reverse complement strand
TGTGTGTAGTTATCTTTCCACATCTCCGAGCTGCAGGATCCAGTCACAGTTGTTTTATTGGACGGACGTGTTGATGGATGTGTTGAGATGATGGAACCAATCAGATCCTACACGACCCTTCCATATTTACATAGACAAGCTATTTTCAGAAAGCTGTTTCCAGAATTCCCTGTTCATTTTTATGTTACTAGAGCACTGTAGAGTTGAGATCTTAGGGGTGGAAGCAGAAAAAATCCCAGTCTTTGTCCATAAACGTCTCACATGCTTGTCTCTATCCGTGAGAGGAACAATGTACTGCAGGGATACCCAGATTCCTCAGGGGCAACTTTTAGAAAATGAGATGAAATTATACCTGATTTGAATTGGTTTTAAAATATGTAGCTTTTTTATAATGTATGCTTCATTTTTCATTTTTTGGAGCAGTGTAGTCAATGCATTTTTCATGCTTATGAATGCCATTCATAATATTTATGAATATTTCTAATAAATTGACTTTTCAACTACATCACATGCCCATTTTTATAGACTTATTATTCATGTGTAAAGTCAATAATCAGTAGTTTAGAATTCAGTTCATTCTGTCTGTTTTCACTGTCAAGCTTCCCACATTTGTCACATTTTTTGTTGCTAAGTTCAGTTCACACAGTTTGAATATGCTCCAAGCTGTTGCACCCATCAATGACTATTTGCATATCCTGATGTTTCACTTCTCGATTATTCATGCAGAAATACAACTTGCGAAACATTTTTTGGAGTTAAATTGCTTGCTTCACCAATTAAATCCAGTATAAAAAATAAGTTTTACACTCCGTCTGATCTGCAAAGCAAATGCCACAGCATGATAAAACTAGATCTCTCACATTTTAAGCCCGGTCTTTGAGTGTCTCTGCAGTGCACTGAGTTGGTTCTGGATCTGAAGGGTGTGTAGCTGTTGGTTGGGGTCAGGCCCAGGCAGAGAGATGCACTTTGGGTCAGCAGAGAGACAGCAGGACTCTGGGTCTCACTGGGAGCTTGGAGAAGATTGCTTTTGGCATGCATAGACATGTTACTATCTCTTTGCATAGTACCATCTCTCTGGCCTTTATTAAAATCAGAAAGTAGCATAGAGGGCAGGCGGAGAATGCAAAGGAATCTATAATCAGCTTTAGTGCACACATTGATATGAATATCAATGAATTAGAAATAGAATATCAAAGAAGTTCCATTTATTTGCATTTATTTCTTAAAAACATGGTACAAGTTCACTCTTCAAGCAAAACATTTCAGAAAAATAAAATTTAGTGAGGCTAAAAGTCAATGCAAAAAAAAAAAGACTCCAAAAGGTTTGCGATGAGAATAAATCTTTACTTTCAAATGCCAATCTGTTTGATAACTTCGTATGCAGCGGCAATGCATGCATTTTAATTGTGGCTATTGCAAGTGTCCAAATACTTTTTGGAGCTACTATATTTTATATGTAATGACCTGGCATTGTGAAAACTTTATTTAGGGTTCTTTGCCTTTTATTGGGAAACTATTGGAGAGAGACTTGAAAGTAACTTTCCTAGATGAGCACCAAAGCTTAATGTATCAGCCACAAACCACCATCCAAGACTCACTTCACTGTTCTTTAGTGTTTCCCTCCTAAATATTTGGTTTAAATGTGGAAACTCATTGTAAAGTATCCATTTTTAAAAGGCTGTCAGCATTTTCACTTCATGAGCTCAGGTGTTAGCAATGGTACATTAGCAGTGCTTCACTGTCTCCTCAGATATTATTCTGTAGATGGACTAGAGAGGGATTTGTGCTCACGGATCATTTGAAACATTTTTCTGTGTGATTTGTCCTTCTTTGCTTGCAGATCTCCACATTAAGAGGCCGTTGGGCTTGCGGTGTGTGTTCGATATATCAGGAGATGTGTTTGATGCTAAAAGTGGTGGGTGATAGTTTTTGCTGTAACAGAAGATTGTCGATTTTTGTGGATTTCCATTTAAAAGACGGGTCGGTTTCTTAAATGTTTTTGAAAGAAGTTGCTTCTGATCACCCATTTTCAACTCCCTGCCAAATTATTACCCCCTCATTGAAATTGCTAACTTATTGCCTAATCCTAACCCCCTTCCCTAAACCTACCAATACTAGGGATAATAATCTATTGGGGGTCATAAAAAAAAATCTTGTTGATATCACTTTCGACTTCATAAGTTCACCTACCAATGGTATGAAAGGAGCACAGTTTTCACTCTCACCCAAACCAACATTATTGTTCACACAGAACACAGCGGGCGGATACTGAAAGAGTTGTCTTTTGTGCCCAAATGTTTTTAATCACTTGAATTTTTTTATAAATAAATCTTAAAAACACATGTAAATGATAAAATGTCATGATAATGCTGCAGTGGCCCGAATGTCTTTCACGCTGGCCATCGGGCAGTCCTCATTTATAGTTAATATACCGTATTTTTCGGACTATAAGTCGCACCTGAGTATAAGTCGCATCAGTCCAAAAATACGTCATGATGAGGAAAAAAATATATAAGTCGCACTGGACTATAAGTCGCATTTATTTAGAACCAAGAACCAGGATAAACAAAACATTACCGTCTACAGCCACAAGAGGGCGCTCTATGTTTATTAGGGGTAGGCTAAAGAAGCAATAAGCAGCATAGAGCGCCCTCTCATGGCTGTAGACGGTAATGTTTTCTCTTGGTTAATTTCTCTCGGTTCATGTCAAATTATTTTTGATAAATAAGTCGCACCTGACTGTTAGTCGCAGGACCAGCCAAACTATGAAAAAAAGTGCGACTTATAGTCCGGAAAATACGGTAAGTATACTGGTGTTATACCTTTAGACACTTTGAATTTAAATTACCTTGACTTTTGAGATTTTCTAAAATAATTTTCCTAATTTCTGAGCACATAATATGTATAAGACACGTTTTACAATATGTAGTTGTAGTTTTTTAATCTTTTCTGTATAGATATTAAAAACAAGTGTTTTGTTAAACATTTACATCATGTTTACATGTGTTGCACTTGGAACAGAATTTTCTTTAACTAAAGGGTTAATAAAGAAAAAGTAACTTGAATCATGTTGTAGACACATTTTTAAATTGAATAGTTAAAAATCGTCAAATAATTTTGTTTTTTTTAAAACGAGAATCGGGTCAAACAGTCTGTAAGAATCGAGATTAAAAAGTTTTGCAAAATCACCCAGCGCTTTATAAATCATATATAAATATGAATATTTATAAATTGATTTGACAGCCCTGGTTTCAAAGAACATTTCTTACAGACCCCAAACTCCATTCAAAATTAAATGGAAGTATAAATTTGAAATAAAAATCCATTTAAATCTTTGACAAACACTGACAAAGAGAGGAAGATTTTTAGAAGTAGCATGACAAAAACAAAGTAAATTGGATCATTCTGACGTGACTGGAAGACAGCATGAGTCTGTAGAGCTGAAGTGATTCTGTCGTATCATTGTTCTGCGGTGCATCTCGTTGGCTGTGTTTAACGATCGTGCTCCTGCGCTCCACCATCGCAGCATGTGTTCACGAACCGCAGTGAAGCCTGAATCACAGGATCTGACGTCGCATTTCTCTCCGTGCTCTTTTAAGTCCTAGTGCATTCATTCGGTTTATTTCCCCCGCTGGCTGTCTCTCTCCCTCCACATGGCAGTTCAGATGATCAATCTTTATGAAACAGACACTCGCTCCAGTCCTATATTATAGATCATGAAGCTTGCTGTTCAATTGATTTGCTCATCTGAATGCACCACTTCTGTGGTGGTCTTCAAAATTAATCATTCAATTTCTATTTGTGAGGAAAGCCTCCAGCTTTACTTTACTACTAGTAGACTATTATCTTCACTTGAGTGGTGATGCTAGATTAGCACGATGACAGGTGTTAGCTTGCTTGTTAAAACCCTTCATCTGCTGTAGACATAGTATGCATGACATTTTTGGCCTTTGCTTCATGACTCACAGTCCTCTACTGTAAACATTGCATTTTAACATAGCTTGTCAAGGTAAAAACTCTTTATTAAGGGATAAAACAAGACTTCTTCACTCTACAAATGGTTGTCAAAAGAAAAAATGAAATGTTACTTTGTAGCAAGCGTGACGTTTTAAAGCAAAAGAGGCACTATTTTGGGAATCGGTGCATAGATTTCATTCAGCAAATATGATGCATGGTAGTGTAATTAACCAATCTTTCAGGCAGCCACTAGTACACTGTATTTTAGTAGTTTTTCATATCTGTAACTACAGATGTCTCACATCCCTGATATTCTCGTGCGGTTGAACTCGCCCAGCCCATAATTAAAAATAACAACAACAACCTCAGAGAGGAGATTCCTTCCACTTCCTTTTCCTTTTCCTCTTCCTCTCTCCATTCACCCTTGATTGTTTGCACTTGTGAGTTGAGTATCTTAACTTATGTAGCTCAGTGTTTGTTCAGCGTGCCAGGAAGAGAGAGAGAGAGAAGATAAATGAGGTGGTGTCGCATCAGAATGGGCGGGTGAATACAGAGTTGAGATGAGGTGGGCGAACGAGAGAGAGAAGAGTGACTGTCTCTCTCTCTCTCTCTCTCTCTCTCTGCTCTGTCATTTGTTCTGTTTGTCATAAGTGGAGGGATGTTGTTGGGCGCTGCAGCAGTGGATCTGTGATTTCTGAGGCATTTCCTGTAACTGATCCAGCGTGCTGATCCTGAGTCAGTCATGTCTGTGCTCAAACGCAGCAGACACAGCAAACGCTCGTCGGACTCCATCTATGACCTCCTGCACCTGGTGAGAAGCGTTTTATGACTGCCGCTTTTCTTAAATCAATGCCTTTTCTTGATCAGTTGAATAGTTTTTTCTTATCCTGAGCTGGGGCTTATTGATGCTTTGGGTTTCTGTGCTGGTTTTTGTTGGTGTTTTGTGAAATTTCACTGTCAGAATGTCAGTTGTTTGGGGTTTCTAGACATGAGTGATATAATTGTTAATATATTGAATTTTACTCTGGTAACACCATGTTTTTCTTTGAAATACCTTTAGAGTACCATGTAAATATCATGCATATCATCATAAATCAGACTACCATGTTGTTACCATCTAATACTATGATTGCACCATGTGATTTTTTGTTTTGTAGGGTTTTAGTCAGATTGCGATTGTGTGCAATTTTGTTCTTTTTGGTAGTTTTAGAGGGATTTTGGACACTTTAGAACAGTTATAAACCAGTTTTGTCCTTGCTCATAGTCTAGGATATATCTGATAAGACCACCAAACCACCTAAGGCTAGTTTTAAGTTGTTATTTTAAGCAGGGTGTGGTGGTCTTGTTGGGATTTCATGGAGGAAAGTTCACTGGTGTGGATTTCCCTTTGTGTAGGTGTTCAATGCATGTGTTTGTTTCTTCACGGTGTGCAACCTATTATACTCATAAGATCAATAAAAAGATCCATAATTCCACTGTAACACTAAATTCATATAAAGGCAGGAATATGGAAACCCTTATCTGTGAGGTTATTCTGCAAGATTTCATACTTTAAATGACAGTTACCTTAAAGTCAGTTGACATTTAATTGTCAGATTTTCTTCAGAAATCCATGCATTTGGGAATTTTGCATGAGGGTGAAAGATTAAACACAAAAAAGTTGTTCATGCAGATTCGCCATGTTGACAGGCAAATAGCTGCTTGATTTGAAAATGACGTCCTTTGTGAGAACATTAACAATAGACAATGTACTTTTTTGCCTGCAAGTTGTCACTAATGTGACGCATCTTTTGGGTTAGGGGTTTGTTCAGGCAGGAGTTTGTGAGCTCTACCCCTCAGCAAACACCACTGACAAGTGTGTTTTCCCTTCGCAGCAGTGACATTGGCATTTTCCCAGCAGTTAATGTGTTTTATTGTGTTGTGCTCTGGACGTGCAGGGTGTCATATTTTCTCTCTGTTGTTTGCTGTTCTGAGACTCAAGGACTCTGGGAGAAACACTGTAATTCATCCTTTGTGTGTCCTTGCGTGGGCATTGAGAACCGCTAAGAGCTCACAGCTAATGAACAAGGAAAGGATCTTTCACGCATTAAAAAAAAAAATTAGCCAAAATTAGCACCTGTAGTCTGGCAAGTAAATAAAAGTAGTTGAAAGTCAATAATAGCACTTTTCTCTTTGCAAAATGTAAGTCTCGGATGGATTGTTGCTCTCAGAACATCAGATGTTTGGGTTTTCTAGTAAAAAGTGCCATTATTTTATGTAGAGTTAGTAATTTATACATGTATATTTTATTATGTTAATTCTTGATACCGTGAAATACCTTAGGGTACCTTGTAAATATCATGCATATTGCCATATATCATCATTAGTATAATGGTGTTACCATCTAATACTATAGCCACTGTTGAGCCAAAAGCATGTGTACTAGAGCGTGCCAGTCGTGTTTCCACTGTCACTTCCGGGTCTTGATCGTACCTCGTCCTTGGACCAAAGCGGGCCAGCTGGGGCTAGAGGAGTGGTTATGAACAAAGGCAGAATTTCGGATCATTTCAAAAAGCTAACAGCTATAACACCAGCAAAAAAAACTTTTTTAAATAAGCTGCACTCAAAACTCACTTTCAGCAGCGAGTGAGTAAAATAACTTGATCCGATGTGGATTATAATCACCATACAAGGCAGAATATTTATAAGCAATGCAAAAGGAAATGCACACTAGGCATAAACATTACCATAGTAAACATGGTAAATACGACCACTTGAAGAAATCAGACGTCAGCTTCTTATTCTCTATCACACTGGTTTTCAACCTGTGGGTCGCGGTGGTGGCCAATTACTGTTAAAATAAATAAATAATTTCATGTATATAATTAAATAACAAAAAATAAATATTAAACTGTTACTATGCTTCCACTATTCAAGCTCGCTGATTGGTTTAAGAATAAACCAAAAATTTATCTTAGATATTTCAACAAATTCAAACATTCATAAATGGCTGTCAACATGTTCCCTTGTGACTGTCTACCCACTGCCGAGCTCTGGCTGGATCTGGTTTTCCCGTTTTGCTGAGCGGTTCCAGCCTGAGTTATTTTTTGTTCATTTTCAGTCCATTTTAGGGCTGCTTGATTAATCAAAATCATCATAAAATCATGATTTGAGAATGCGCAATGTCTAAATGGCTTTATAGCACGATTTACCGTGGCCCTGACCTCCCGCAGTATGCTTTCCGATCCAATCAGAATGCAGCGCCTCTAGCGCGAGAACAGAACAGACTGGGCATATGCCTAACTCCAGGTTCACACTCTGTCTGTGATGCACCTTTTTTCCAAGCCCATGTTAACGGATCAGAGCGTTCACACTGCACGCGGTAAAACTAGAAACAAACGGCTGCTTTTATCATGGTGGTTTTGTGATCGCGCTAGTTCACGTGACTTATTTCTTATTAGTTTTCTGATAACTTCTGTTTGTTGGTGACATGATGGGGTTGTGTGACGTTGTTCCTGAGGGGCGTGTAAAGGGCGGGTTTTAGTGGAGCTTCTGGCCGGACGGTGGAAAAGTGGCTTATGATTGAAAGCCACAATATTTTGTTTTACTCAGTAGTCTTTTATTACTTTTAAAGACCAAATAGACTGAAATTATTCTGTGCTTTTGCATGCTTTATTATTATTAATTTTAAAGTTAACTTTTTTACTTGAAATACAAATACCAAAACTAAATGTGTTACTTAAATGTTAAATGAAATAAAATAAACAGTAAACTTCTTTTTTTACAGGTAATTGCCATCGCATTTTTAATTTGTATTATTTTTAACTAGACGTAATAAAATAACTACAACTAAAACTGAAATGAAAATTAATGAACTGAGCACTAAATAGACATATTTTAAAAAGTACAATGCAAAAAGTACTATAAAAAAATTATGAAAATATAAAAAATAAAAACAAATTTAAAATATTAATATTAAAATGTTACTATGTCACAGAAACTAAATTAGCACTGGTAGATGAGATATAAAAAATAAAGCATATTTATTTTTAAGAGTGCATTCTGGGAGTCCTGCTGGTGACGTCATGCTTTGATTCTTCAGAACGAATGTTTGTCTCTCCTCAAAAAAACAAAACAAATATTTTAGTAGCTGACCTTTGGACTCTTTTTCTATCACTGGGTTTGTACGAAAGGTTTTCTGTGTTGCTTTAGCCTTCATCTTCCTCTGCCAATAATCTTTAATGTGTCTGTTTTAAAAAGCCTCAGATGTGACTGTGTTGGTGGATGTGTGGTGTACTTCTTGTTTCCTAATGTACTTGTCTCTGACTGTGCCGTTTCGGAGAATGATGAAATGAGAAATTCTGTGGAAATCTGACAGCTGCTGTATCTGAAAGCGTGTGAAGGTGTCTCTGTGATAACGGGATCACAAACATCTTGACAGTTCTCTCCCAGCTTGTACGCCACGGTTGTGGCAGCTGATGATGTTTTAACTAATGAGTAAAGTGACAGGTGAAGCTCGACGCCCCTCGGAGATGAAATTCTGCGTCTCTGATTTAGGACCTGATTTATTTGTTTACACGCAGACAGAGACACAATGTGAAGCCAATATATTCCCTGACACTCCTGAGGATTTATTTTGAAGCAATTCTTCTTTAATAACACACATAATGTTCCTACTGCCTGACAGATGCCCTGAGAAATCACACCTGATGTGAGAAGCAGAAACAGCCCATTGTCAATCAGAAATGCTTTATTTACATGCATTAATGTGTACTAATATCTGGTTACCTGTCAGAGTTAACATAGTTAAAGATGTGATCTGAGTTGTGTTAAAGTTAGTAGCAGCAGAAATCACTTCTGAGACCTTTACTGCAATGAAGTGAGCCTTAATTTACCATCTGCAATCCAAAAGGCCATCAGTGCTTTGAGCTGTCCTCTCGGTTTTGGTCAAGTTCATATATGAAGTGAAGTGAAGTGTCATTCAGCCAAGTATGGTGACCCATACTCAGAATTTGTGCTCTGCATTTAACCCATCCGAAATGCACACACACACTGTGAGCACACACCCGGAGCAGTGGGCAGCCATTTATGCTGCAGCGCCCGGGGAGCAGTTGGGGGTTCGATGCCTTGCTCAAGGGCACCTAAGTCGTGGTATTGAAGGTGGAGAGAGAGCTGTTCATGCACTCCCCCCACCCACAATTCCATCCGGCCCCAGACTAGAACCCACAACCCTTCAATTGGGAGTCCAACCCTCTAACCATTAGGCCACGACTTCCCCATACTTGCTTCTAGAAAGTCATTTTAAAAAGCAGCAAAAAGTTGGTTATTTAGAAGAAAACTCTTCAGCCTCAAAAGAAAAAGTGAAAGAGAATGAAAGAATCAAAGATGCTGGATTGGATAGAGAAGCGATATGATTAATTAATTGTAATTAGATATGTTTTTTATTTATTTATTTATTTTATTTTATTTTTTTCGATTTATTTCTTTGTGTGTTAATTAATTCATTTATTTAAATATTTATTAATGCCATAATGGTTTTTATATATTTATTTTTATGTATTTTATTTATTCATTCATTTTTGTTTTTATCTAAATTTGTATTAAACTTTTTATTTAGGTAATCTTTTTTATTATTAATTTAATGCTTTGGCAACATTGTCCTACTCTGCACAGTCAAGACAGTAAAGCTGATCTGATGATCTGAATATATATATATATATATATATATATATATATATATATATATATATATATATATATATATATATATAATTGCATTTACTTTTCTGTAAATTATAAAAATACATCGGTGTATATATTTAATAATAATACAGCATTATTATTTAATATATACACCGATATATTTTTATAACTTACAGAAAAGTAAATGCAATTATGCCTGTTGTTATATAATGCAGTGAGTGAAATACTTTACAAATGAAAGGCACTTGATGTAATTTGATTATTTTCTCTTTTTATTTTAAACTTCAAGGACTCAAAGCAAAAGATCAGATCAGATTATTCATCATGAATGAATGAGTCTGGCATCAATGCAAAACAACTTCACATTATGAAGCACTTAAATTTAAAAAACAAAAGACTCAAAACAGTGAACACCAATATTACTAAATGACTAATTTGCACTGCAGAATAGGGAGATATATTTCATATATCAGTATAACATGGCAAGTTGCGACCTTTTAACACATTCTTCACAAACTTGACTTGTTGGTTTATGCCGGTATCATATTTTCCTGTTGCAATTAATTGGCAATGCTTTTATCAAGGTATACTGTATTATCAAGGTATTGATATTTAGTTTAAAAAAAGTGGTCATAATACAGTATAACAGGTTAAATAACTTTTTACTTATAACAAAAATAACTGAACATTTAAATACAATAAAGCAATGCAGAAAAATATATAAAGTTAAAAGTTTCATTCAGATTAAAGTGCAAAAGAACCATAAAGACCAATAGGTATCACTTTACAATAAGACCTCATTAGTTGACCTTAATAAATGCATTAAGATTCACAATGAGCAATAGCTACATAAAAAAATACAAGTCTTAGTTCATGTTAGCTCATTAAATAAAACATCAGCAACTTTTGATTTTAACCACGTGTTATTAAATATTGGAATACCTAAGATTAATGAATGTTTGGAAGAATTTTTCATTGGCAGTTTGTTAACCAATAAATTAACTAATGTTAACTAAAGAATCCCTAGTGTAAATTGTGAACGAGCAATAAAGAATCAAAACACTTTCAGACAATATCCAGGGCATGTTGTTGTACAGATTAAAATAATAAACAAAAAGTTTGAAAATGAATAGCCTATTAAGTTTAAATATTTAATTATTTGGCGCTGTGATGAACACCATAGTGGATCCACAAATCCGAATGGCTATTTAAATCTATTTAAATATGTTTTAGATAGTAGTGCAGCTGCTTTATTTATGGGGTTTCCAGTGTAAGGGCTGCATTTTCTGCAGTTTAGCGCCATCTGCTGTCAGAGAGTGAATGTGCTTTCATTCAGAGCATCTCTCATGTGTTCCTCATGTGCTTCTCATATGTGCTTGTTTACATCAGAGCACACAGAGTCTTTCAAGCGGCATACAGCGTGTTGTGCATTTTGACCAGTTGATGGGAATAGTATTCTTAAAATACATTCCAAATTCTGAATAATTTTAAAATATATTATTATTTACCGTGCATATACTTTACCGTGATATATCGCATTACCGAATACCAGCACATGTCTATTGGCGACACATCCGGCTTTTCATTTTCACATTACTGCATGATTCTCATGTGTAAATATAATAAAGCTGTCCTGCCTGTCGACATCCATGTATATGAATCTACCAGAGTATAAACCCTGTAGCGGATGACACCAGAAAGATGGATGGATGGTACTTTCTCTCAGTTTGTCAGTGTTACTGCGAGAATGACAGTCCATGTGCCATCCCAGCCGTTCCCATAGCAACCGCATCCATGGACAGGTGCTCATGTTTTGGTTGCCGTTCAGAAGAAATTAAGACATTTCAGAAGCGCAGGAAGGGAGGGATGGAGAGAAAGAGAGAGAAGGAGAGCCAAAAGATGGACTGTTGGAGGAGAGGAGAGGCTGAAAATAGAGCAAATGAGTGCTTGTGGTTTTTATAGCGTTCTTCATTCTGCGGGATCCAGCTGCAGGTGCAGCGAGAGTGTGTGTGTGTGTGTGTGTGTGTGTGGTAATAACAGCGCAGGACTGTCAGATGTCTCTCTCTTCATCACCGTCTTTCTCTCTCTGTAGAGTACGGAGCAGGTCGCAGCTTTCTGCCGCAGTCTGCACGAGATGAATCCCTCGTCTGAGATCGTCTCTTCCTCGTCCGGACCGGAGTCTTCCTCGCTCCCTCCGAGCAACGCCACTCCACGCCAGCTCTCCGATGCCGACAAACTCCGTAAAGTCATCTGCGAACTGGTGGAGACGGAGCGCACCTACGTCAAAGTCAGTACCAGTGTGTGTGTGTGTGTGTTTAGTCAGACATGCTCGTCTGTGTGTTAGACTTACATAACTTTGTGCCCTTCATCGAATCTAGGCCTGGAGGGAAAGAAATTGTGCCCTTGACTTGCCGTTTTCTGCACCCACTCACTCTTTGGCAGTGTTTGAAATGGAATGCTAGCATACCGCATCGTACATACTGCCTTAAAAATAGCATTTAAAACAGAATGCAGTGATTTAAAACAGCAGTTTGTCACATGACCTCACAGAATTCTATGCGTTTAAAGGGATAGCTCATGTTTGCTCGCTGTGTTGAGATTAACGACAGAGCCGTGACTGGATTTCCCGTCTCTCGGAGGACAGCTGAGATTACAGTTACACCTTCACCAACATGCTGCTCATCGCTGGGAATATTTACAATTTGTTCGGATTCATCTGCCTGTTTGAGCAAAGAACTGAATCAACAGTCTGAATGAAGCAGCATGAGTGTGTGATGAGGCTGAGCAATATAGCTGAAGAAATTGTTTGTGCGTGTGTGTGTGTGTGTGTGTGTGTGTGTGTGTGTGTGTGTGTGTGTAAATACACACACACACACACACACACACACACACACCAAGGACAAAATGTTTTATGTCCTGATATGGAAAACTATTATAGTGTACTTAATCTAAAGCCATTAAAAAAAAAAATATTATGTATTTATGTATATGTGACTTGATTTATTTTAAACCATATTGATATGGATCAGTTTTTATATGCATCCTAATAAACAGCAACATGTGCTACATGTATTTTTTACTTTTAACTCAAAAGATTAATTAAATCACTGCTTTGAACCAATCGAGTTATTATTGTTAACTAGAAAAAAACAACAACTTTAAATGACTTTTTAATTAAATTAAATTACTATTTAAGTTACTTTAAATAAACTTCAAATATATATATATATATTATTCATATATATATATATATAATTCATTTTAGGTAGTTTCCAACATTTCTAATTTTCATTTAGTTTAACTTTATGCACTAAAATTGCTTAAAATAAAAATGAACTAATTATAAAAGAACAAAAACTACATTTATTTAAAAAAATATATAATTTTAACTAAAATGAAAAGACAAAGTATGATGTCAACTAATTAAAAGTAATTCAAATTATTAAACAAAAACTATAATGGTAACTTAAAATATTTGTAACAATTGGAAGCAGTTCTTTTAACTTTAAGGGCCATTAAACAGCCATGAAACTGGTCAGATGTATGGTTAATATTCTGCATGATGTTCATAGGCTGTTCTTTAATATTATTTTGTGTCTTCTCTCACTTTTTCAGGATCTGAACTATTTGATCGGGCGATATCTAACCCCGCTGCAGAAGGAGTCTTTCCTCACTCAGGATGAGGTGAGTGAAGCACTGCTGATGGTTTCGTGTTATCATAGAGCTGGAACACACCTCCAGAACAAAGAACCATATTTCATAATCATCCTGATGGAGAGCAGCGTGTAGGAGGACACAGAGACCGAGACAAACACACACACACACACAAGAAAGAAGAGTGGGAGGGAGACACAAAATGAGGAAAACTTACATCAGACAGAAGAGAGGAAGTTCTCAGTCTTCTGTTCGTGTCTCTGCTCCTTTAATGCCCTACTTATAGGAGCTGAGCTCATTGTGCTGCAGTGCAGACACTACAGAGATGTAGTTTGAGTCACTTAAAGACTTGATGCAAATACAGTATCATGCATATTCGATACATATTTTTTTAAATGCTTATTTTATATCATTATTTAATGTTTTAGGTACACACTTTAAGCTAAAAATGTCCACAGTTTAACTTAGTTTTGATAATGAAGTATATATGTATATATGGTTTATATTTTTTTTTTATTTGTATTTGTGTGTTTGTATAACTAAGCTTAAAACTGATATGAAAATTAAGAAAAACAAACAAGAACACAACATTAAAACTAACAAAAATGTAAATAAAAATAATAAAACATACAAATAAAAACTACTTACACAGGTTAAAGAATTTAATAACATTAAATTATTAAATAAAGCTGCTGAAGTGATGATGAAGTGAATTATTTAAATGTATAACTCTTTGTTTTTAACTATTATATTTGACCTGGTTTAATGTGATCCTGCATGTGTATGTGATAGCTGGACGTGCTGTTCGGAAACCTCCCGGAGATGCTGGAGTTTCAGGTGGAGTTCCTGAAGACTCTGGAAGACGGAACCCGATTGGTGCCAGACCTGGAGAAACTGGAGCGAGTGGAAGAGTTCAAGGTTTGTGGCTCTTTCGGGGCATACACCATGCTTTTTTACGTGTAGCATGCTTTTTGAGACGCTACGGTTGCAGTGCATCACTTACAAGCATTCACAACAAGATTTATCCAACGCAAACCATGTTACCTGATGTAATCCCTCTCGTCTTACAGAAAATCCTGTTTTCTCTGGGCGGCTCGTTCCTGTATTACGCCGACCGCTTCAAGATCTACAGCGCTTTCTGTGCCAGCCACACCAAAGTGCCCAAAGTGCTGGTCAAAGGTATGTAAATCTCAGCTCAAAAGCAATTCTGGGATTTTGTCTGTGAGCTCGGTCTGCTTCTTCTCGCTGGCTATTTTTATAGTGGTTATGTGACACTGGATTAAAGAACTTAACGTGCTTGAAAACATTTACGCTTATTGTGAAATGCATAACAAAATCGCTATCAGTCTCGTGATAGCATAATCACATCTTCCTGTGTCTGTGTCCTCTCCAGCAAAAACAGACGCGGCCTTCAAGGCGTTTCTGGACGAGCGCAACCCCAAACAGCAGCATTCGTCCACGCTGGAGTCGTACCTGATCAAACCCATCCAGAGGGTGCTGAAGTACCCTCTGCTCCTGAGAGAGCTGCACTCGCTCACAGACCCCGACAGCGAGGAGCACTACCATCTGAACGGTGAGAGACTCTGATGCATGACGCTGCGTGTAATGCAAAAATAAAAGACGGCTTTTATGCTCGCCAAGGGTGCATTTATATAATGAAAAATACAGTAAAATTTGTAATATTGTGAAATATTATTACAGTTTAAAGGAGTTGTTTTCTATTGTAGTATACTGTAAAATATAATTTATTTCTGTGATGCACAGCTGTATTTTCAGCATCATTCCTCCAGTCTTCAGTGTCACCTGATCCTTCAGAAATCATGAAAATATGTAGATTTTCCACTTAAGAAACATTTCTGTTTATTATCAATGTTTAATACAGTTGTTCTGCTTCACTTTTTCTATGCAAACCATGATAAATATACTTTTTTCAGGTTTCTTTGACGAGCAGAAAAGTCAAAAGAACAGCATTTATTTGAAATAGAAATTATAAATGTCTTTACTGTCATCAGTTGAATTTGCTAAATGTATTAATTTGAAGTACCATATTTTTCGGACTATAAGTCGCATTTATTTAGACCCAAGAACCAAGAGAAAACATTACCGTCTACAGCCGCGAGAGGGCGACTACAGGGGAGCAGCATAGAGCGCCCTCTGGCGGCTGGAGACGGTAATGTTTTCTCTTAGTTAATTTATCTTGGTTCATGTCAAATTAATTTGGATAAATAAATCGCACCTGACTATAAGTCGCAGGACCAGCCAAACTATGAAAAAAAGTGCGACTTATAGTCCGGAAAATACAGTATTAATATTTTTTTTTTTTTTAAGTGTAGTGTATTGTCCAAATAAGATGTTATAACTGGAGATCTGTGTTAAATCCATCAATCTGAAGTCTTACGTCTCAACCAACTCTCTGAATCCACTGCTATATAATTGACATATAACTGATATATAGTTCATTTTCTCTGCTGTTGTAGTTGCAATGAAAGCCATGAACACAGTGGCCAGTCACATCAACGAGATGCAGAAGATCCACGAGGAGTTTGGAGCCGTCTTTGACCTCCTCATCTCTGAACAGACCGGAGACAAGAAAGAGGTTTGTGATCTGTACATCACTTTAAATCCAGGCGACTAATTTCACTGGACAAGCTAGGTTTTACTGTTTGCATCACTCCACATGTCCAATCACAGTTCATCGATTGGCATCACTATTAACTATGGTCTTTTTGGTCCAATTGATTATTTATGATTTTAAATTATCTAATCTATTAAATAATAATTTGAAATATGGTTTCGGTTCACTTTTTATTTTTGCATGTGAGTTCAGCTTGGGATAATACAGAACTTGGGTCTCAGATTTTCAACCACATTTCATGCTCTGCAGCTGATAAGAAATGTAAAACTGCCGGATCGTATTTTCTCATTTATTCCCGGATTTGCTGTCATCTGTCTGCACATTTGAATCTTATTATGTGAATGCTGTGAAAGTTTAGTTGCATAATGCGGCTGTATCTCTGAACAATGTAACCAGGGACAGATGAGATCCCTTCTGGATTGCGAGACTTCTCTCTCTCTCTGTGTGTGTGTGTGCGTGTGTTGTGCGAGCTCTAACGGTGGCGTCTGCTATGATTACAGGTTGCAGACTTGTCTATGGGAGATTTACTCCTCCACACCAGCGTGACATGGATCAACCCGTCCTCCTCACTGGGAAAGTGCAAGAAAGAGCCACAGCTGGCCACATTCGGTGCGTTCTGTTCCCACACAAGCTCAACTCATGACAGACAGACAAATATGTACATTTGTTTCTGAAGTGTAGTGTTATATGCTTCTCCTCCAGTGTTCAAAACCGCCGTAGTGTTCATCTGTAAGGATTACTCCAAGCAGAAGAAGAAAATGGTGAGTGTTGAGATCTCCATTATTATTGTGTTACGCCCAAACACAAGCCTCTCTCTCGTTCCCTCTTTTCTTGGGCTTACAGAGGTATTCAGCAGTTAACTGGGTGTTGTATTCATGCTCTTGTTTGGTACAGCGTTCACACCCTAAGATAAAGTAATGACATTTTTCTCACACGCATCTATCTCTGTTTCTCAGGGTGGATCTCACAGAGCATCAGTCTCAGGTGAAGAGAAAGATCCCTTCCGTTTCCGTCACATGATCCCCACTGATGCGCTTCAGGTGCGCACACTGTCCAGTACAGGTAAGCTCACCTCTGACCCCGTCAGCACACACACACAAAACAAACCAATGCACGGTGATGTCCGACCCTGTAGAGGTGAACAGGGAGCTGATCAAAGTGTGTGTGGTTTCAGATGGAGAGAGCGCAGCCGTGTGTGAGATCATCCATGTGAAGTCTGAATCAGAGGGAAGACCAGAGAGAGTGTTTCAGCTCTGCTGCAGGTCAGTGTCTCTGGAATGACAACAAATGAGGGGGGAAAATCTCTCTCTCTCTATTTAAAAAAAAAAAAAAAAAGATTTAAATAAAAATATTTTATATATATTATAAAATAAAAAATAAAATTCATTTTAATGCATATAAAGAAATAATATATATTAAAATGTATTTAAAATATATTTTTAAGATATTTAAAAATAATAACCATGTATATAAATATATTTTACCAAATAGTTATAAAAAAGAAAGCTGTCACCATCTGGTGGAGGAACCTTGTACAGCTTCAATGCATAAATTTTTTTCTGTTATGTGAACTGCAAATATAAACCATATTTATCCGAGCCATTTTAAGAGCATATGTTTTATATATATTATGAAATAAAAAATAAAATTCATTTTAATGCATATAAAGAAATAATGTATATTAAAATGTATTTAAAATATATTTTAAAGATATTTAAAAATAATAATCATGTATATAAATATATTTCACCAAATAGTTATAAAAAAGAAAGCTGTCGCCATCTGGTGGAGGAACCTTGTACAGCTTCAATGCATAATTTTTTTTTCTGTATGTGAACTGCAAATATAAACCATATTTATCTGAGCCATTTTTAGAGCATATGATCAAGGTCAACACGAATAATAAACTGACATCATTGTGCAAATGTGGATCTTAAATTGTGTCTGCAGCTCTCCAGAGAGTAAGAAAGACTTCTTGAAGACGGTTCACTCCATCCTGAGAGATAAACAGCGTCGTCAGCTGTTGAAGACGGAGAGTCTTCCTCTCAGTCAGCAGTACGTTCCCTTCGGAGGAAAACGCTTGTGTGCCCTTAAAGGAGCCCGACCGGCCATGAACCGCGCAGGTACACACAAAGAAATACTCTTATTCAGCAAGGATAGTGACTGTGAAGACATTTATAATGTTTCTATTTCCAATAAATGCTGTTGCTTTGAATCTATTTATCATGGTTTCCACAAAAATATGAAACAGCAACAGTGATAATGATTACAAATGTTTCTTGAGCAGCAAATCGACATATTAGAATGATTTCTGAAGATCATGTGACACTGAAAACAGGAGTTATGATGCTGAAAATTTTGAAAATTACATCACAAATTTAATTTTACACTATATTCACATAGCAAACAATCTTAAATGGTAATCATATTTCACACAGTATATATTGTAATGTCAGATGCTCACGGTTTTGTCTGTTCTCAGTGTCTGCGCCGACTCGTACTCTGGGCCGCAGGAAACTGGTGAGGAACCGCTTCACCATCGACACAGACATTGTTTTCGACACCGAGCCCGACAGCGACTCGCCAGACTCCCAGCATGCTCAGCAGCAGGGCGTCGTTCCGGCGGGCGACACCGACCGCTGGGTGGAGGAACAGTTCGACCTTCAGGGCTACGAGGAGCAGGAACAGGATGTGAAGGAAACAGACATCCTGAGCGACGACGATGAGTTCTGCCAGTCCGCTCTGAGCCCGTCCACCGACCCGGACGTAGAGGGTCCGCTTTCTGCGCTCTCGCTAGAGGGAGACACGGCTGAGGAGGAAGAGGAGGAGGAAGAGGATGCCAAGAAGGACTACAAATCCCAGCATGCCAAGCTGTCTCATTTAGGGAAGCAGTGTGCCATGTCGGTGGCTAGTGTGGATGAGCAGGTGCCCGGTGAGGACATCTGGGTACGACGGGACAGCAGCACAGAGAACGAGACACAGGACGAAACCCAGAGCTGAAACGCATCGGGAGACAGACTCGATTCAAGAAATAATCACTCGAAAATTACAGTTTGCTGAAAGTTTTCTCACCCACAGGCGTTACAAGATTCAGATGAGTTTGTTTCTTCATCAGATTTGGAGAAATGTAGCATTGCATCAGTGTCTCATCAATGGATGCTCTGCAGTGAATGGGTGCCGTCAGATTGAGAGTCCAAACAGCTGATAAAAACATCACAATAATCCACAGCACTCCAGTCCATCAGTTCATGTCGTGTGAGGCTAAATGATGCACTTCAGACCTCTTTAACCTCAAACTGTTGTTTCTGACTAATATATGAGTCCATAATCTATAATCTGAACCAGGAGAGAAATCTGCACAAGTCACAAGCCAAAATTATTAAATTAAAAGTAAGTAGACACCAGAAATGTCAAGCACTGGTCAAATAAGGGTAAAGATTAAAGAAAAGAGAAAACAAAGTTGTTATTGTTGTTTATATTTCTAATCATGGTATTTTAGCCAGATATAATGACAGCTTCTTTTCTTACAGACATAGTTTGTGACTGGTGTGTGGATTATTGTGATGTTTTTATCAGCTGTTTGGACTCTCATTCTGACGGCACCCATTCACTGCAGAGCATCCATTGGTGAACAAGTGATGCAATGATACATTTCTCCAAATCTGATGAAGAAACACACTCATCTACATCTCGGATGACCTGAAAGTGATTACATTTTCAGCAAATGTTATTTTTTGGGTGAACTATTCCTTTAAAGGTCTCCAGTCAAAAACATCAGCCGATGCATGACAACAGTTTCTCTGTGCTAATATTCCGAATGGTAGACATTCCTTTCAAAGCAGCTGTAAGATATGACGCTTTAAACACATTAGATGAGCTCTACATGTGCCATGTGGCCAATCAGAAACCGCAGGAAACGTTGTGGTACAATCAATAGAATTGCAATTGCACATTCACCGTTGGCAGCCTCAAACATTTGACCGCCAACGTCTGCCAAACATTCCCGTTTCGTTCTTGACCTTGTTATTTACAATATAAGGGCTGGGATATATTTATAATGTCCTGCAGATGTAAGAAGAACGACAGCCTGGTTTAATATCTCACTTTTTCATTATTTGTTCAGCATCGTCTCATATTTGTACAGAGAAGCTGTAAACGACATTTTAATATTTGTGTTTATTTCTTTGCGATGTATCCGAAATGTACATAGTGCACTATTCTGACCTGAAATCTACATGTAATTTGAATATTCATCGAGTAGTTGGGTTGAATATTAATTTAGATGTGCACATCTCAGGTCAAAATAATGAGGATTTTTTTTTACAGCTCATTCTAGGTCACTATGTCCTGTTTTACTTGAATTTTGTTGATAAATGCAATATGATTTTTAGCTGATGGACTGTTCTGTTTCTGTTTAAATGGTTTGTTGTGGTTCGGCTCTACATGAATGACACATAATGATTTGACGCTTAAACTCACGATTCTTTATAAAAGACGATCGGAGCCCTTACACAGACAATGCATACAGTGTATTATTATTTTTATTACTTTTTATGTTTTTAAATTCCAAAATTTGCTGAATGCAATCAAGAGAAGCCACTGGAAAATATTTTGGATGATATTGACCAACCCAACCCTGATTGAAAACATTCCCATTGAGCTATAGAAATGCATTTTTATTTTGTATATAGAGCTGTGGATTGATATTATATCAAATAAACTGGTTTCGTACATATCAAAAGCCGGTTCCCTGTGATTTGTGGATGCTTCTGCATTTCCAGTATGTCTTTACACACTTAATAAGAGGCACTTCTGCTTGTGTGATCTTGCCCTTCATGTGTACGAGTCAGTGATCGTGGGATTTGAGTCGTACAGCAGCGCTCTGCATTGCTCGCAGACAGAAGTACCAGGATGTCTTCAGACTGAAACTCTGGAGTCAAGAGTGAAATACAAGACGAGTGAAGCAATCAATCTCTCAGTGCTCAGATGAATCTGTGATATATGAGCTGATAGAAATCTTCTCCTCGAGCCAGACCACACATGCATCAGCATCTTCACGTATAAAACTCATGAATGAGCTACGCTAATTCTTTCAACCTTTATGAGTGTTTCAAAAGTCATGTCAGGGCAAACTGTCACTCTTTTTTTGCTGTTGTGCATGTTTGAGAATTTTCACATTATCTTGGTTTTAATGTTTAAGAATGCAACTTTTTTAATGTTTTCATGAATTTTCATAATTGTTATACAGCTGGAAATGTATTGCTTATATTAGGTTTCATATTTATACAAGTGTTTAATTATAGCATAATAATGTAATGTAATTATAACAATTATAGATTTGTATTTTTAACCATAAAATCAATCTGCCTCCCAGTGGTGGAAGTTGGTTACATACTTTTGTACAAAATGTTTTTTGTAGGCCTACTGTTCTTAGTGAATAGAAATATAGACAATGTACTGTGGATTAAAAATGCATACTTTTGTTACAGCAGAATATGTGGGAAATCCACTCAAGAAGACGCTTTGTTTCCTTAAGTTCATTACTGTGTTGCTTACATTTCATGTTAAAAGTGAGTGTCTTTTTGTTTTGTTTTTTGTTGTTGTTTTTTCAGTCTTTCTGTCTGTTGGCTACTACAATTTTGAGAGATGTTGAGAAGATAAATAATGAATACTTTTCATTATTCAGGATTAACTATTGGACTTCTGTTGAGAAAACAAGGAACAAAGGTAAGTTAATCAAGCTAATTTTTTTTTTTTACTAAATGAACCAACAATTCGGGCTAAATATTAGCCTAATTTACAGTTTCTAAAACTACTGTAAAAAATGATCATGGTTTAAAAAAATAAATAAATAATAATAATAAAAACTTTATATTCAAAAATTAATTATTTTTGCCACACACACACAATATATATATATATATATATATATAATTTTTTTTTTTTTTTTTTTTTTTTATAAAACCATGATTCTGTAGTTTTGATGTTTAAGGCGCAGTTTTCAACAGATGCGCTAGATGGCGCAAATATGCAAATCTGAGGAGCGTGTTTTCAAATAACGTAAACAATCATCTTTTTGTTTTTATTTATTTATTTAGAATAAATCTACTTAAATGCATGTATTTTTCTGCTCATGTATAAAGTCGAGAAGTGAGAGATATATCTGCTGTGAGGTGAAGTCACGTGATGTTAAATGTCACTCTTGTCCTCTGCGGCTGGGACACATGATGAAACTCGGTCTCAGCGGTCTGACCCGTCAGACAGGTTTGAAAGTTTCTGTTGACTTTACAAAGAACCTCTAACCACTCATAGCTCGCTGTGTTTAACATGAACATTAGTGATATTTTAGCTAAGGTGAGGCACGCTTCTGTTCTCTGCGAGCTGCTGTAAACACACTCGACATGATCTGATGCTCAGCAGGGCTTTCATCTGAATCCTCCAGGCCAAGGAGGCAAAATAAAGCAGCATTACAAATTCTGTCTATTAGAGTTACATTAAATAAAATAGTTATGAAACCAATTGTGTAGGCTATTAATTGCTGTTGTTTGTAAATGTCACATATTTAATTTGCCCTCTTTAACAATGAAAAGTTAAACATTTCTGTGAATTGAAATGTAAATACACTTTTGTTTCTGAAATGGGATTATGCAATATATGCACAAAAGTGACTGCATCAGATGAAAGGCAGTGTCACAAAATAAGTTTGTTCCTCATATTTTCATTTTGGCTGCTTAATGCATGGCTTATTTGATGTTTTGAAACAAATTCGAGAAAAAAAAACTGGTGAATGTCGGCCTTAGTTCTACTCTCTTGAATAATAAGCATCTCACTGTTTCTAGTTTCAAAAATGACTGAGTCATGTGTCATACTCGTCTTATAATATATTTATGTGTATATTTTCACATTTGGCAGCTTTCAAGATGTGGGCACTAAGTGGAAAACAGGTTCTTTTCGACAGCAAGATCTAGACCAGAATGAGGGTAAGTAAATAATAAGAAAATAATCATTTTTGGAAACTAACCCTGTGGATCTAAACC
The DNA here is from genome assembly GCF_023724105.1 of Carassius gibelio. Classification (NCBI taxonomy): domain Eukaryota; kingdom Metazoa; phylum Chordata; class Actinopteri; order Cypriniformes; family Cyprinidae; genus Carassius; species Carassius gibelio. Next base: position 3,877,818 of record NC_068410.1, on the reverse strand, counting down.
TATTTGACCTTTTGACCCCCAAATATTTACTAAAAGATTCAAGGAGCCTTCATGTAATATAATATGACTGAAAACATTTTGTTACATGATTTTGATGTATAATTTTGATGGTAATGCAATGTTTGAATTTAAAATTGGGTTTCAAACGATGCATTTTGAGATTTTATGTTTTCAAGTGATATATCATTTCTGATGATTTCTAAAGTGTGATGGAGAAAAAGGCAACAAAGAAGACTTTTCTGACGAAGGTCAAAACGTCTGTTATGATGTAGGTTTTTGGGGTGCACTCTTGCCATAAATTAATCTATTACTTTTCCTACATAATTTTTAACAAAAAAGATTGGTAAAATATCAATTTAAGAGTCTTAGACCTTTCCAACGATATATAGTTTGTCATGATTAGATAAAGATTTAGTGAAGTAAATGGAGGCAGTTAATTTGAATTCCAATGACTTTTTCTCAAGTCTATAGATATCACAATTCCCTCATATATCCACATTTTCAAAGAAACCTTTAACAGTTTTCCAAGAAAAAATGCTTGAGAGAATGAATTAAAATATTGATCTTAATATTTAGTTTTAGCTTGTTTTAAAGCATGATTTATGTTATTTTAAATAATTATTGTATTTATTTTTTAATCATTTAACATTTTCTTTATATTATTTTATTTATTTTGTAAATTATTTAACTTTTATTTTTATTATTATTTTATATTTAATTAAAATTCTTTATTTTAAATCTCGTAAATAGTTCTATTTTATTTCAAATTATTTTATTTATATTTAATTTTGCATTATTTTATAGTCATACCATTGTGTATGGTATGTACCAGGTGTCTGGCTTGCAGTCGGTTATGTGTTTAACCAGCGAGATCAGTCACTGCTTCATCACCAGACGCTTGAATTTATGCACTTACTTTAAAACAAAACTCAAAAAAGTCCATTTGTCATCAGTCGCCAGAAACCAGTGTTACCGCATAGCACTGACGGCCCAAACCCCTCCTATCTGATCCTGTCAGATAACCCGTCTACATCTAATCAAACCCGCCACGTTCACCTCACTTCTGCCGTCATGAGGGCTAAGCTGGAGATCCTGGCTCTGGTTCTGGGCACCATCGGTCTGGTGGGGACCATCGCGGTGACCGCCATGCCCATGTGGAAGGTGACGGCGTACATCGGGTCCAACCTCATCGTGATGGAGACCCTGTGGGAGGGGTTATGGATGGCCTGTATACGCCAGGCGGACATCAACATGCAATGCAAAGTCTATGACTCTCTGCTCATCCTGCCGGCGGACATCCAGGCGGCCCGCGGGCTCATGTGCGCCTCCATCACTCTCGCCGTCCTGGCCGTCCTGGTGTCCGTCTGCGGGATGAGAGGCACGGACTGCTGCCATGATGACTCCAGGGGCAAGAACGTGATCCTGCTGGTGGGTGGGTGTCTGTTCGTGGTCTCCAGCCTCGCCACTCTTCTTCCGGTCAGCTGGTCCACAAACACCATCGTCAGAGACTTTTACAACCCGTTGGTGTTGGAGGCGCAGAAGCGGGAGATCGGACAGGCGCTGTATGTGGGCTTCGCCACGTTCTTGCTCCTCCTGATCGCGGGGGTGATACTGCTGTGTCGTTACGGCCCCCGTCACAGAAAAGACGAGGAGGAGAAGAAACCATACTTCACAGTGGAAGAGGACAAGGCTGGGATGAGAATGATGGGACGGACACCCTCTTCAGACACGTACCGGCAGAGTCAGTACGTCTGACAGACAGAACTCACTCACGTTTCTTTTTAGTTTTATTTCTTAGCAAATTTTGAACTCAATTTATGTTTCTTGGCCATATGAATCAATGTAGTGAATCCTGGATAATTAGAGCAAATGTTCCTCCGTAACTACATTAGTGTCTGATGATATGATTGTAGATTATATTTGCAAACATTTTGTGTTGTAGTTCTGTTCTTGTAAGCTAAAACTGAAATTTACCACAAACATATGATTTACTTACTGCTTTTTTTATTTTATATTCAAGATTAGAAAATGAAGAATGAGACTAATAAGGATCTCACTGTAATCTTTAAAATGTCTGCATCATTTGCAAAAAAAGTTGTATTCCTTTTATTTATAAATAAATGTAGGACTGTTAAATATTATGGGGATTGATTTATTGTAGCTCTGTGTTTGTAGGAAAATTATCATCTGTCAGTACGTCTGTAAATATGATTTACCCAGCTATTTCTATACATGTCTGAATTATGAAATTGTGAATGAGAGTAAAAAAGCTGTCGGGGTAATCTACAAAAATGCATTATTTGTGCCATAAAAGTTATAAATTATATATAAAAAAGTATTTTTCCCGTTAATTATCAAATAGTCTATTATGTATTCCTATAACTTTTTACTGTATCTACCTTTTATTTTAAATGCAGTTGCATCAGTTATATTCACTCCAGCGACTGAAGCACACAGGAGAAGAAAACATGACATGTCTGTCTGTGTCTGCTGATTTGCATCTGACACACTCAAAGCCATTTACTGTAAGTGAAACTAAATGTAAACCACACTGACGATGGACTACTGTTAGATGGAGGAGATACCTACTGTGTGTGTGTGTGTGTGTGTGTGTGTGTTGACATTAAAGCCTCTCAGGTTCCACCTCCATCATTGGTCAGGTTCTAGTTCAGTATCTCACCTGACCTCTCGCTGACATAAAGCAGCAGATCAGGGACTTCATGTGGAACTCAAGTCCAGGAACAAGGAGTTTCTTTTGACCATAAAAATAAATTTGATGTATGCTTAACATCTTGATTGTTTCTATTAGATAGCAGTGAAACCCAGTGGAAAACAAATAGACTTTTGCTTTCGTCTTCTGCTTCTCAGATTTCTTTTAAGATCTCTCAGAGTTTTAGAAGATACCTCAAACTTTGCTTGGATTTGCCAAGATATTGAAGCATGCAATCAGTATCAGAGATTTTTATATGAACACAAACATTTCCGTTAGATTCTTCCAAGAGATGAACCATTAGATGGTCAGAGCTTTGGTCAGAGATGGTTTGATTTGTTTGTTTTTCCCCGGGAATATTAGGAAAAAACATGAGACGAAGCTGAAACTTAAATGAAACGTTACTCAGAACTCAATTAGAGTCTCCTTAGCTGTATTCATTCAACATACAGTATTTTATGTGTGTGTATAGTTCATAAAAGCATCCACAATAATTATAATATAGTTATAATTAATAATTATTATTATTTTATATTAAATAGTAGTAGTAGTAGTAGTCTATTTATATAACTTGAGCAATAAAATTATGCAAATGTATGTTATAAAATATTTGTATTTTCTTTTGCAGTGTTTGATACATTTTAGTTTGATTGGTAAATTATTAAGTATTTATTTAATGGTAATTTTGTATAATTATTATTATTATTATTATTTATATTATTATTACATGTACATGAGCATGTTATGTAATTTCATAAAGTCATATATATTTTAAAAAATATATATTTTTAAATTCTTATAAAAAAAATTCTTTTTTTTTCTTTTTTTGGTCTCGAAAACAACCTTACCTTAAAATCTGTCTTTAATTACATTATAATTAAAAATTCCCACAAGCTATTCTGTGCTTGCATTTTGTTCTGAAGAAAAGCACTCTTCTTTAGAAGCCCCCTAATGGTAGAATTTGTAAAGCCGTGGGCAGGTTCGTTTAAGCATTTCAAGTGTCACCAGTTTCCTTCGAGCTGTTTATCAGATTCTCCAGGAGCAGATGAACCAGTCTGTTCACATAGCATCATTAACATTTTTCTTGTCTGTAAATACTTGTCATCTGGATCTTCCGGGCTCAGTTGAGAAACACACCGCAGTGAAGGAGAGCAGCGTTACATCAGTGTCTGATCCTTCCTTGTTTTGTCCTGGCACTTGACCATCATGTCTTACGCCGGGTCTTACTTGGCCAAATCCTACGCGGATAAAGCCTACGCGGATAAAGCCTACGGGGACACTGTGTACACGGGATACCCAGATGAGAAGTCGGCGAAAGAGATGTACGATGAGCAGGTGAAGCACGAGAAGAGAAAGAGACGGGAATCCATGTGCTGCGAGGTGGTTGCTCTGGTCATCGGCTTCGTCGGATTGATCGGGGTCGCCTCCGTCACAGGCCTCCCGATGTGGAAGGTCACGGCGTTCATCCAGGAGAACATCATCGTGATGGAGACGCGCTGGGAGGGACTGTGGATGAACTGCTACCGGCAAGCCAACATCAGAATGCAATGCAAAGTCTATGATTCTCTGCTGTTCCTCCCGGCAGACCTCCAGGCTGCCAGGGGTCTCATGTGCGCCTCCGTCGCTTTGAGCACCTTCGCCTGCATCGTGTCGGCCGTAGGCATGCGCTGCACCCGTCTGGTAGACTCCCGTCCCAAAACCAAGCACATTGTTTTGGTGAGCGGAGGGTGTTTGTTTTTGGCTGGCTGCTTGACCACCATCATTCCCGTGTCGTGGACGGCTCATGTGATCATCCAGGACTTCTACAACCCGTTGTTGATCGACGCCCAACGGAGAGAGCTTGGAGAGGCTTTGTACATCGGATGGGTCACTTCAGCTTTGCTTTTCAGTGCTGGGGTGATTCTGCTCTGTCGACACGCACCACGAACCCAGGATAAGATGGACATGGCGTCTGTTATGTATCGGGCCGGATCGGCTCCGTATAACTACTCCTACAGACCTGGATATGGATACCAGCCTGCGTACGGATACCAGCCCGGGTACAACTATCAACCGGCCTATTCTCCTGTCCCAACTGTGTATAACCCTCCAAGATACTGAGACACACAGTGAGTGCTGTGCTTCACCACTAAAATCTTCTATAGAGACTCCGAAAAGGAAGTTGAGTTGGGAACGATCTGCATTGGGAGAAGAAAGCAGGACTGATGGAGCCTCATTTGATTAATTGTGACTGTATATGTGAATATTAATTTTACATTCTTAATTTGAATGCATTTCCTTCTTGTCTAAAAGACTGTTTGTAATTTGCACAGAAATGATATGCGATATGTGCTCAAATTAAGAACACCAACATGTGGGACTTAATGTTAACTCTGTCATATGATTGTGTTTGTTTTCCGCTTTGTTTTTCCATTTTTTAAAGCACTAGTTTGATTTTAATTGTATTAAATAAATGTGTGAAAAGAACTGTGGATGTACTCGTTCCTGGACTGTAGATTGATGACATCATTTTGTTGTTTTATTCTTAGCCCAGTGTTGGCGGCACTGGTCGAACCAGTCGAGGTGGTTTTCCAGTGTATGTTTGTCTTCTGTTGCTCCGTAAACTCAAAGCATCACACCCCTAATGCAAATTCACCAGCACTGACTGTGTTTGTGAGAGCTAAAGTGACCTAGATGTAACTGGAAAAAGTCAACGCTGCAAAACAATGTTATGATCCAAATTCATATCTGCACTCTCTGATAAAAAATGAATAAAATATTAGTTACTGTCAGCCATCTAATAGACCACAGAAGCTTGATTTTGTAAACTGTCTGAAGAAAATGGTGAATAGTGCAAAATTTTCTAGATGTTATGAGTGGATTTCATGATGTTGTTATGTAATTGTTAGGGTGTTCTGCATAGCAACATTCTAAAAAAACTTGCCGTTAAATAGAAATACAAAAATACACAAAGGTTGCTAAGATTTTGCTATGCAGCTGCTAAGGTGTTTTGAGCAGTTACAATGTAGCTGTTAAGACACTAGAAACCTCTTAGAACCTCTTAGTAACTGCATTGCAACATTCAAAAAAGTAGAACCCCTTTGCAGCTGCATAGCAACACTGTAACAACCTCAAAGTAACATTCTAAGTACATTTTAAACCCCTTTGCAGCTGCACAGCAACATTCTAAAAAGCACTCCGCATCAAATAGAACTACAAAAATGATTGACGGTATAAAGGTTGCTATGCGGCTGCAGAGGGGTTCCAAAAGTTTTTTTTGAATGTTACTATGGGGTTTGCTTATGCTCTGACTGGTACTTAGCATGTTGCTATGTGGTTGCTCTCTGATTTTCCCTCAGAACACCCTAGCATCCATTGAGCCACATGCTAGAAACCACTCAGCATCCAGCATTCAGTTCCACAGAAATTACAGACATTTCACCTTTAACTAAAGGTAAAACAACCATATTAAGGCATCAGCTGACTTCACAAATGTTCTTCTGGACATATCATACAGCAGTTTAATGAGCCGCAGCACCAGTGGTGTTAAACATTGACAGCAGTCCAGATCCCTGCCAGAAAATGGTGCCTGCTGAACAAACATCAACATGGCTACGTGCTCCTCCTCCTCCCCCAGTGACACAAAACCAGACACAAACACTCGCCGGGGGGATTTGATTTCATAGCAACCTGCCCTGGCGTTCCCTCCCTCCCCTGAGCGAGAGGGCGGAGGCTGGGAACAGGTGAACACCTATCAGCTCCCATTCCAGCGGGATGCAAAACCTCACAGTCGATACCAGTCCTCACTCTTCAGGCTCCAGGAATCATGGCGAACAGTGCCCTGGAGATCGTGGGAATGTGCGTGAGCCTGATCGGCCTCATCGGGGTGGCGGCCAGCACCGGGATGCCGATGTGGCGGGTGACGGCCTTCATCGGGGAGAACATCATCGTGATGGAGACCCGCTACGAGGGCTTGTGGATGAACTGCTTCCGGCAGGCAAACATTCGGATGCAATGTAAGGTGTATGACTCTTTGCTGGCTCTGTCTCCGGACCTCCAGGCCGCTCGGGGGCTCATGTGCTGCTCTGTTGCGTTGACAGGGCTGGGTTTACTAATCTCCATCGCTGGGATGAGGTGCACGGCATGCATTCAAGGGAACGACCGCGCCAAGCGGATGGTTCTGATCATCGCTGGCTGCATGATCCTAGCGGGCTGCTTCTGCTGCCTCATCCCCGTCTCCTGGACCGGACACGCCATCATCCAGGACTTCTACAACCCCTTGCTCATCGACGCCCAGCGTAGGGAACTAGGGGAAGCGTTGTACATTGGTTGGGTGTCTTCCGCCTTCTTATTCGCTGGTGGGTGCATATTCACCTGCTGCAACGGGCCTCTGGACAAGGGCCCGGATCGGAGGTACATGTACAACAGGAACGCACCTTATGTGCCCTATCAGCCACAACCCGTGGCCTACCACCCTCAGCCTCGCTCGGTGTACAGTCACCCGTCCGGGCCACCTTCGTTCATTGAGCAGTCATATCAACCGTCCAGACAGCAGTCGTTCATTCAGCCTTCCAGACAGCAGTCATTCATACAACCGTCCCGACATCCGTCCGCCCGCAGCGCCGTGGCTTATCTCTGAAATCCAGCCGGACATTTCACAGGCTTGTGTATGTGTGTGTTAGAGAGAAATGGACAGGACAACCAAAAGTAAAAAAAAAAAAAAAAGGATTTTTAGTCATGCATTTCATTTTATTTTATTTTTTCATTCTTGGGAATGTTTTTGGCTACGTTTAGATGTTATTTCTACTCATATCTATGCAGGAGATGGAAAGGACTTCTAAAGAAAGCTTTTTTTTCTTTTTTTTTTTTACAAAAGATAATAAGTACTATTTGGAAATATTTAACCGTGTTCAAATATAACAAACTTGAGCCTACATTTTATTTTTTCCAGTTTCATTCTTAGGAATGTTTTTGAATACTTTGGCTTTTTAAATGTCTAAATAGGTGTAAATGAGAGATGGAAAGATGGACTTCTAACCAGAGGTGTAATGAAAATAAAAAAAAAATGATTTAAAATGTAACAAATTTAGTCCTACATTAAATATTTTTCTTTTTATTTCTTGGGGATGTTTTTGACAGAATTTAAATATAGTTTCAATGGCATTTTTTAAATATGCAAGTAAGAGAGCTGACTGAGATGAAGAATTGTAAAAAAAATAAATAAAAAAATAATGTTTTTGTTTTATATGATTCATTGAAAATTACATTAAGTATTTAATTTGAGGTATTTTTGTGCTATCTATAAGCTGTCTAAAATAAAAACAAGGAAATACATGTTTAATATTCAGATATTATGTTTTTTATGTAAATATCAAAGCACAATACAATGATTTAACTCAATAAACCAGTAAAACATATCCTTAATCATAAGATATTTGCTATTCCTCCTCATATCTTTCTGCATTTACAGGTGGTTTTCAAAGATTGTGTTCTGGTTTCTGCTGTGTATTTACACAGTAATAGTTCTCAGAAGAAATCTGTTCATCTATATGCTTCAGAGGACATGTTTCCTCAAAAAGTCACATGTCTGAGTTACAGGCAGGTGCTGAATTTGGTGATTTAGTTCAGCTCAGTGCGTTCAAGATCTTTATGCCCTGCAGCTTCAAATAAACAAAGCCGCAGTGAAACGTAAGAAGACTATTGTCTCGAGCGTCTCTGACACAGACACACCCAGAGAATGAGTCAAACAAGAGCTGCTTGTTAGTATAGTAGAGCTACAACAGCACCAGGAAACTATCTGAGAAAACTGAGAAATACACACCCACACATGAAAACTGAACACGCAGCTTTAAAGTTTTAACTGCATACTTTTAGACAGACGTAAGGTGTGAGACCTGTTTCACTGGGAGCTGTAATATCGAGTGCATCAGCTTAAATGTAAACTAAATGTAGGCAGCAGCTTGTCTGATGAGATTCTTTTGTTGCCATCCTTCAAGAAGAATGCAATCCCAGAATGCACTGTGATGAGCTCATTGAAGAAAAAAATCAAATTAATTTGCATTTGATTTAATACCAAACAATACTGGTCAAACATATGCTAAGCATAAATCAATTGTGTCCTATTTTAGTTACTGTTCATGTGAAGCAAAAAGTTGCTGAGTGTTCTAAATCACTCACTTCTGTGGTTCAGTTTCAGTGAGGATGCTTCTTTTTTAAAGTTAGCTATACCGGAGTTATTAGGCTAGTAAACAGCAAGACAACCCAGTAGGTTTTAAAACGGAGGTATTAGGTAATATGCACCGTGGCGGCATCAGTTCAGGTTACTAATGCAAAATATGTGGGTCATCACCAGGCAGAAGTGACCCAGAATATTACTGGTCATTGGTGAAACTAAACTACACATTGTGCTTTGGATATAACGTATGCATGATAAATGACAATAATGACAGCCAAAACAGATAATGCTTTTAGCAGCAACCAAACATAGTTAACAAAACTGTAGGTTAGAAAGGATGCAGGCATTTTTGTTCAATGCTTTCGGTGTCATTAACTTCTATTTATTTATGCAGATTAATATTGTAAACTGGTATTTCTCATCATATGATTTTAATTTATTACTGTGGTTTGCAGCACAAAATAGCCAAATTTTACCATTTACTACACTTTATCTATAGCGCCTAATGAATAGGAAGTCTTCACATAAAATAGCTTATTTCTTCGTTGCCTAACAGGTGAATAAAGGACACTTAAGTGGCTAGTTGAACATCCCTGACAGAGCTAACTTACCTGTAACCAGGTTTGCGCAGCGGCTCTCTCTAGTGTTGAAGTGTGAGAGTTGTGTAACTTTGTGAGTCAAGGTCATCTGTTCATTTGAGAGAGTGTTTGTTTATGTGAGAAAGACCTTGTTGGCAGCATATATGACCACTGGTCAGTAAACACAGCATCAGCATCTCCACTTACCCTCATCATCCTCAACCAATCACAATACAGCTACGCCACTTTCCCACAACAAAGAAAGTAAGTTTAACATGAAGCTGTTGAAGCATATAATACCACACTGTCCTGTTTAATCTGGAAACATCATTTACTACATCTAACACACCTGTTAACAGACTCGAGACCTCTGGATTTGGACATTAAATCCCTGGCCAACAGGATTATCTTTGTTCAGAACAGGGTGAGTGGATTCATTCATTTGTTCAGGGCGGTTTGCTGTCATCTAAGGAACATGTTCTTCAGAAGAAAAAATAAAACCTTAGGTACTGAATTAAACATATGATTAAGAACCAAACTGAGCATAATTTGATGCAAATTAAAGTGAGCATGTTAAAGGAAATGGTGAATTCTGTTTAAAAGGTCAAGAGGTCAAGATTTTTATCGGTCCAGAGACCCTGTTGGTGGAGGTAATAACTACACCATCATGAGGCTGAAAGCATCTTTATCTATTTAAAAGTAGCCATACCGATCACAGTTAACAATGGTAACATTGTGAAATATTATTACAATTGAAAAATAACCATCGTCTATATTACATTTATTGTAAAATGTAATTTATGCCTATGATACACAGCTGAATTTTCAGTATCATTACAGTCTTCATTGTCACATGATACTTCAGAAATCATTCTAATATGCTGATTTGCTCCTGAAGAAACATTTCTGATTATTATCAATGTTGAAAATTTTTTGTGCTGCTTCAGATTTGTATGGGAATCATTCTACATTTTCAAAGAAACAGCACATTTAAAAATATATATTTTGCGACATGATGAAAGTCTAAATTGATCAATTTAATGCATGCTAAATACAAACCTTAATTTAGGCTACTTAAAATCGTTAACAATATTTGCAATGCAATGGAATGTTTCTAAAATTGATACTGGAACACTAAAGCAAAATAGAGCAAGCAAAAGATTCAAAACCATTAATCTTAGAGCAAATGTCGTGAGTATTGCACAGTACTGTAAATCCCAAAATAGTGTATAAAAGCTATTTATTATAGTAGATATTTTGGCAGTGGCTCTTAAAAGTGAAAAATTGCCTTAATGCTGTTTGCATTTAAAAGCATTAGTCTAGTGCTGTTAAACACTTGACCGATTAAATGGAAGAAGCATCCTGTGCCAAAAGCCTCTCATGTAAATTTCCAAACCAATTATGTCTGTTCCTCTACTTTTAGGAAAACTGATGACATAGTCAGTGATGGTTCAGGGCAAGCGTGAACTCATCGCTCTGTGTCTGGGCATCATGGGTCTGATCGGAGCGGTGGCTGTCACGAGTCTTCCCATGTGGAAAGTGACGGCGTTCATCGGTGAGAACATCATCGTGATGGAGACGCGCTGGGAGGGTCTGTGGATGACGTGCTTCAGACAGGCCAACATCCACATGCAGTGCAAAGTCTACGACTCTCTGCTGTTCCTGCCGCCGGAGCTGCAGGCGGCCCGTGGGTTGACGTGTTGTGCTCTGGCTCTGTCTGGAGTCGGGCTGCTTGTGTCTCTCGTAGGCCTTCGTTGCACGTTGTGTCTCAGGGATCAACCGCGGGCCAAACGCCTCATTACGATGGCCACGGGGGTAATGCAGATTTTAGCATCCTTCTGCATAATCATCCCTGTCTCTTGGACGGCCCACACCATCATTAGAGACTTCTACAACCCTCTACTGATTGACGCCCAGCGCAGGGAACTAGGAGAGGCGCTGTATATCGGTTGGGTAACTAGTGCTTTTCTGTTGGCGTCTGGAGTTATATTTCTTTGTCGTCGTGTTGATCCCAAACCAGTCTCATTTCATGCTCGTCCACCAGCTAACAAACCCATTTCAAACCACGTCCACACCTTTAACTCTATGAGACACCAGCCTTTGGTCCAGAGCAACAGTCTTTCCATTCAACAGCCTTCGGTGTCCGTGTTCAGCTACGCTATTACGCCCTCTAGTGGTCAACATTCACCCTACAGTATGCAGGCCATGGCCACGGGGTCTTTAGTGTACAGTCAGAACGGTCAGAATCCAAACTCTTATGGCCAAAATGTGATGCAGTATGTACCCAGGAACAGACATTACCCACTTCAGCTTTCCACACACTTTAAGGGAAGCACTGTCAGTGATCCGTACAATTCATACTCAACCGGATCCACGTTTCATCCTGTGCCACAGAATCCACTCTTCGTAGGGTACAACTACTCCAGGATGCAGTCGTACAGCTCGGACAGTAGCACTGCATTGCGCATATAAGTGTTTTGATGAATTTTAATTAAAAAACAAATGTTTTGTGGGGATATGAGGCTCTTGAAAAGCTCTTTTTCATCCCAAAGACCGCATTATCAAAGACAATATTTAAAAAAGTTATAATTAATATTCTCCACTACTTTTATTTTATTTTTTCAACCAAAGAGACTGAAAGTGTATCAAAATATTTAAATATAATAATTATAAAGAATTTTTATATTTTCCACAATTCCAGAAGTTTCAGTATTCTTCAGGTTTTACTCTTTTTAATTACAAATTAATTTACATGGCTTTTTAGTCACTTGTGATTGTTAAATTCATCTTTTTTACTCACAAATAATTATTTCTAAGCAACTTCAACCCAATAAAATATTTTAGAGCTTGATATAACTACAAAAAAAAAAAGTATATATATTTATGTTTTTCTTATAAGATTTTATTAATTGTCATTACTTTTCCAGGTCATATTCAGGTTTTCCTTGAATTATTTCATACCCAAGGCTTGGATCTTAAATAAAATGGCAGATTAAAATGAAATCTTACATTTTATAAAAAATTTTAACTGTTGCAGTTTGTTTTTAGATTGTCTTATTGTAAGATATTTTTCCCTGTTTAATTCTGTATTACACAAACTTTTTATTTATTATTTTGAAAGAGAGAGCAATATACAGTATGCAATGCATGCAACATCTAAATCACAAATTGTTCATTTGACTCCAGTCTCCAGTGTTTGTCCTGAGCTGAAATTACAGCATGGATGTGGAATACAGAGCGTCCCTCACCGGATGAGCAACTGTCATTGAATGTCAATACTAACGTAAACCACTCGTACTCCAGGTCAAACTGTTAACAGATGCCGATCTGTAGTTGTGAACTCAATGCTACAGGTGTTTGTTTTGCCAGCTGCAGTAAGCCCCCATAAATAGCCTCTGTTTCACATTGGGGCATTTGGACAGCAAACACTGAATCAGCACACGGCACATCAAACTGGTGGAGCATATCGGCTGGCTGTTAAGAATAAGTGTGTTATTCTCTAAATAAACAGCTGTGAATTTGTCCTGGAGCTGAGAACATGACAATATTTGAAGAGATGTCATGTGAATCTCCCATCGTTCTCTGTTTTTGGCAAGCAGAGGACTAAAATCATACTGCATCATTATGTACTTTTTTGTATCACCCCTTATAAATAATGCACTGTTATCCAAGTCTTTGCTGTTTCTATCAAATGTGGCTTTGAGAGAGAATATGTATTAAATAAAATCAGGGTTAGTTGTCTCAAGGGATATTTCCGTTTCGAATGTGATTTTTGCGTGTTTCATTGATGTTTCATTTTCCTGAAATAGGCTCTTATTGACTTTAAAATACAATGTTACACTTGCCCTGACCTCATCACTTATTAGATGATTAACCAGCGGATGGCCTTAAAGGATGGTTCACCTTCAGTTGGTCCTGATTGACTTGCATAGTGTTTTTTTCTTCTTCTTCATACTATGGAAGTCAATGGGGACAGTATCTGAAGGTGAGCTGTCCCTTTACGTTACTAGTGTAGTGTATGGGAATGGATTTTTTTTTTTTTTGTGGACATTTTATAAATGATAAATTGCACTAGAATTATTTTACAGAGATTTTTCCTTCTGTTACACTATAAAGAAATATAAAATGGCAACAAAAAGTATTTTGCAAATCGTAGTCAAGTATGTTGTCAAAGTAGACACCATATAAAGTAAATATATGTTCGCAATAGAAATGTCAACTTCTAATAAAAAAACGTAAATATTGCCAGTGATATTTTAGAATCATTTATATACTGTTATAGTTTTATTAATATTTTGATTCTGTTTTTATTTTTATACATTCCATTTTAATTTCTTTTACTTATTTATTTGTTTTTTTTTTGTTTTTTTTTTTTTAAATGTATGTTCACAATATTACAGATTTTATCAGTTTTTATTTAGTTTTAGTTATTTTAGTGGGCCAGTATATCTAATTCACACGAATAACCTTTTTATATTTAGACTTCACTTAATCTGAAATCATTACTTTTTTTTTTTCATTTTTAGTAATTTATATATATATATATATATATATATATATATATATATATATATATATATATATATATATAATGTGTAATGTGTAATGTGTAATGTGTACGTATATATGGAGTTCGTAGCAGGTTCGCAAATCATTTGAGTCAGTTCGGGAGTTCGTAGCGGGATCGCAAATCATTTGAGTTAGTTGGGGAGTTCGTAGCGGGATCGCGAATCATTTGAGTCATTTGGGGGATCGCGAATCAATTGAATCAGTTCGGGAGTTCGTAGCGGGATCGCGAATCATTTGAGTCATTTGGGGGATCGCGAATCATTTGAATCAGTTCGGGATCGTAGCGGGATCGCGAATCATTTGAGTCAGTTCGGGAGTTCGGAGCGGGATCGCGAATCATTTGAGTCATTTGGGGGATCGCGAATCATTTGAATCAGTTCGGGAGTTCGTAGCGGGATCGCGAATCATTTGAGTCAGTTCGGGAGTTCGGAGCGGGATCGCGAATCATTTGAGTCAATTTGGGGATCGCGAATCATTTGAATCAGTTCGGGAGTTCGTAGCGGGATCGCGAATCATTTGAGTCAATTTGGGGATCGCGAATCACTTGAGTCTGTTCGGGAGTTCGTAGCGGGATCGCGAATCATTTGAGTCAATTTGGGGATCGCGAATCACTTGAGTCAGTTCGGGAGTTCGTAGCGGGATCGCGAATCATTTGAGTCAATTTGGGGATCGCGAATCACTTGAGTCAGTTTGGGGATCGCAAATCATTTGAATCAGTTCGGGAGTTCGTAGCGGGATCGCGAATCATTTGAGTCAGTTTGAGGATCGTGAATCATTTGAAGCAGTTCGGGAGTTCGTAGCGGGTTCGCGAATCATTTCCCAGCAAGCAATAGCCGTCATTTCAACGTCTGGGTTAAATATAGACCAGATATAGTCCGGCTATGTGTAACCCACTTTTAGCCCAAATAACATTTAATCTGGATAAATGTATTTTTTTTGCAAAATAACTTGTGAGATGTATGATATTCCATCATGTACGCAGAGTCTAACGTGATTACAAGTTGTTTGGTTTACTTTATTTTACATGTTATATGTGTAGGCTGTGCGTAGCCACGATTTAGCTCGTATTCAGACCCGGCTATTGTAGCCCACTTTTTGTCAAAACTGATTAATTGCATTTTTTTGCCAGGCAGTGCATGAAATGGTTAATATTCAATCATGTTCGCATTGGTATGATATCAAGGTTCAATACGTCATTTCACGGCATGGTAGATCACGATTTAGCTCCGAATTGGACGGGCTATATGCGGTCTGCTTTAGCCCACCTGGCGAAATTATTGCAATCTGGGCTCAGATATAGACCAGCGACCTAGAATATTAGTCTTTGAAATGTTTTCGCTTACACAGCTTAATATATATTTTCTGTCAAACATTCATACACAATCTACGATAAAAATATCTAATCAAATGCAATTGCATTTCCCAACCGCTAGATGGCACAATTGAAACACTACTGAGACATGTCTACTGGAACTAATGCCATTGCGTGACTAGATCACTTAAGCCAAATCTCGCGATAAACATTTCCGCCATTTTATTTTACACGAGGCAGCTGTCGGAGTGCAACGGGTGAGCAACAGTCTGAGTGAAAACCTTCACATTTCTACTTCGATCCTGTAAGTATGCGTGTTATTTTTGATATGTTTATTGTTTAAATTAGTTAGCTGTTATAATGTGTAGAAACCGTGACATTTTAACATTAACATTGCAGAGTACTACTTTTCTCCAAAAAGTTAACGTTACCTTGCACGTGTTATTGCAAATGTATCTAAATTCAATGAATGTGGTAAGCATGAAACTATGAAACTTATCATTACTATTTTTTTTATTATTATAAAGATACCAGTATTTATTTGTATTTAAATTAGAGTTGATTTAAAGCAAATTCTGTAAGTACTTTACATAAAATTTAACAGCAGCATAGTGCAACATGAAAAGAAATAAAAAAAAAAATCCTCTCCATTTAATAAAAGGTAGTGGCAAACATAAAGTCTTTAAACTAGTTTGTAAATAATTAAAATATGCAGCATACATTCAGTTTTCAGTGAATTTGTTTCAGATATAAATTTGAATGCTGCTTCTCCATGTTTTGTTTTGACTTTGGAGATATAAAAGTAGCTGGCTACTGTCCCAGATGTCCTGAGAGGTCTGCTCTGGATGGTTCATAGTGCATCAGAAGATTAGAAATTTACTTTGGCCTTAAAATGTTAATTTAATAACCAACTGTAGTTTTTGGATATTAATTTTTTGACAGACAGATAGCCAGTGTAAAAACCTCAGAACTGGAGTGATGTAATCCACTTTATTTGATTTAAAGACACTGTTTATTGGAAATTATCCTGCAATCAGTCAACAAAGTACAGCAATTGAATATACAGAACACTTGTCAGTGACTACCATTAAATGTCTTGTTACCAACATTCATCAAAATATATTTTTTTGTGTGTGTTCAACAGAAGAAAGCCATACAGGTTTGGAACCAAGTGAAAGTGAGTAAATGATTACATGTTGTTGTTTTTTTATTTTATTTTTTTATTTTTTTTAAGTGAACTACGCCTATAAGTATTTTTTATGTTTATTAGAGTTATATGAGTAAGTGATAAAGAATGATTTATAATGATAGTTCACTTTGAAATTAAATTTTGATATGTTTAAGCTTACCTTATGGGCATCCAAGATGTAGGTGTCTTTGTTTCCGCAGTAGTTTCAATTTTTATATTTTTAGGTCAAACTGTTCTTGTCTGTCAGTCATATAATGCAGGTCTATATGGTCACCACCTGAAAGAGCATGCACAGAGAAGTCCAAATTAAACAATTCCCCACCATACACACTGATAGCCTAAGACACGAAACGAGCGGTTTGTGTCAGAAAACGAACAGTATTTATATCGTTTTACCTCTTATAACACAGCAACGTCGAAGTGATCTGAGGGCGCGCGTGCTTCGGTGTGTGCGCATTCTGGGCTGGCTTAGTCTAAGTGCGGCGCTTGCGCAAATTAAGCCAGAACGCGGACGCATCACACACCTGGAAGCACGCGAGCCCTCATATCACTTGGACGTGGCTGTGTACAAGAGGTAAAAACGATATAAATACTGTTCATTTTCTCACACAGACTGCTCGTTTCGTGTCTTAGTCCATCAATGTGTACTTACGATGGGGAATTGTTTAATTTGGACTTCTCTGTGCATGGCCTTTTTAGGTGGTGACCTGCATTATATGACTGACAGACAAGAATAGTTTGACCTAAAAAATTGAAACTACTGCGGAAACAAAGACACCTACATCTTGGACGTTCTTAAGGTAAGCTAAAACATACCAAAATTTAATTTCGAAGTAAACTATCCCTTTAAACTTGAGGGAAGAACTAAAGTAGAAATGAAAATAAAATCTGTTTTCACCTTCATTAGAATGATAATTTAAAAAAATACTGTATTTCAGTTTCAAAACACATTATGGTAGTAGTCAGACATGTCTTGGGATAACAGTGTTACATAATCAATTATAATGTTAATTTTATTTCCATATTCAGAAGTTATGGATCCCAAATATCTAAGAGAATGGCGTCGCTTGAGAGATCGAGTTAATGCTCTCGCTGAAAATTAATAGGTCATTTTCATTGCCATTTAAGTGAAATTACAGAACTTGCATATATGAGCTTGATAAAAATGAACATTCGAGAAGAAAATGTCAGATATACAGTATTGTTCAAAATAATAGCAGTACAATGTGACTAACCAGAATAATCAAGGTTTTTAGTATATTTTTTATTGCTACGTGGCAAACAAGTTAC
The DNA here is from genome assembly GCF_023724105.1 of Carassius gibelio. Lineage (NCBI taxonomy): Eukaryota > Metazoa > Chordata > Actinopteri > Cypriniformes > Cyprinidae > Carassius > Carassius gibelio. The sequence continues at coordinate 3,860,016 of NC_068410.1, read as the reverse complement.
CAGTTGGTTCAGTAGATTGTCAGAAAACAAACAAGACCCAGCATTCATGATATGCACGCTCTTAAGGCTGTGCAATTGGGCAATTAGTTGAAAGGGGTGTGTTCAAAAAAATAGCAGTGTCTACCTTTGACTGTACAAACTCAAAACTAGTTTGTACAAACATTTTTTTTTCTGGGATTTAGCAATCCTGTGAATCACTAAACTAATATTTAGTTGTATGACCACAGTTTTTTAAAACTGCTTGACATCTGTGTGGCATGGAGTCAACCAACTTGTGGCACCTCTCAGCTGTTATTCCACTCCATGATTCTTTAACAACATTCCACAATTCATTCACATTTCTTGGTTTTGCTTCAGAAACAGCATTTTTGATATCACCCCACAAGTTCTCAATTGGATTAAGGTCTGGAGATTGGGCTGGCCACTCCATAACATTAATTTTGTTGGTTTGGAACCAAGACTTTGCCCATTTACTAGTGTGTTTTGGGTCATTGTCTTGTTGAAACAACCATTTCAAGGGCATGTCCTCTTCAGCATAGGGCAACATGACCTCTTCAAGTATTTTAACATATGCAAACTGATCCATGATCCCTGGTATGCGATAAATAGGCCCAACACCATAGTAGGAGAAACATGCCCATATCATGATGCTTGCACCTCCATGCTTCACTGTCTTCACTGTGTACTGTGGCTTGAATTCAGAGTTTGGGGGTCGTCTCACAAACTGCCTGTGGCCCTTGGACCCAAAAAGAACAATTTTACTCTCATCAGTCCACAAAATGTTCCTCCATTTCTCTTTAGGCCAGTTGATGTGTTCTTTGGCAAATTGTAACCTCTTCTGCACATGCCTTTTTTTTAACAGAGGGACTTTGCGGGGGATTCTTGAAAATAGATTAGCTTCACACAGACGTCTTCTAACTGTCACAGTACTTACAGGTAACTCCAGACTGTCTTTGATCATCCTGGAGGTGATCATTGGCTGAGCCTTTGCCATTCTGGTTATTCTTCTATCCATTTTGATGGTTGTCTTCCGTTTTCTTCCACGTCTCTCTGGTTTTGCTCTCCATTTTAAGGCATTGGAGATCATTTTAGCTGAACAGCCTATCATTTTTTGCACCTCTTTATAGGTTTTCCCCTCTCTAATCAACTTTTTAATCAAAGTACGCTGTTCTTCTGAACAATGTCTTGAACGACCCATTTTCCTCAGCTTTCAAATGCATGTTCAACAAGTGTTGGCTTCATCCTTAAATAGGGGCCACCTGATTCACACCTGTTTCTTCACAAAATTGATGACCTCAGTGATTGAATGCCACACTGCTATTTTTTTGAACACACCCCTTTCAACTAATTCAACTAATTGCCCAATTGCACAGCCTTAAGAGCGTGCATATCATGAATGCTGGGTCTCATTTGTTTTCTGAGAATCTACTGAACCTACTGGTAACTTGTTTGCCACGTAGCAATAAAAAAATATACGAAAAACCTTGATTATTCTGGTTAGTCACATTGTACTGCTATTATTTTGAACAATACTGTATATGTATATGTGTGTGTCTATATAGCCTGTATATGTGTATATATATATATATATATATATATATATATATATATATGCCTTGTACAGAATTGTTCAATACGCGTATCGTTACACGCCGTATTGCATCACCACTAAGCGAGCAAAAATGTTCAATTATTGATATTAATTATAATATTGATATAAATTATTGTCTATATTGATATAAATTATATAGTCTCAATCTATATTCTGTTAACTCTATCTATTAAATCATCCTAGCAAAAGTGATTGACTAATTAGTTAAAAAGGATTGTCAACAATGTTTTTTTTGAGCAATAATTCTTTCCTTTTTCTCATTTGGCAGGCGCAGTGATGACCAGCTTTCCATCAGCTATGGAATTTGAAATAAAAAATGCTATTTCTAATCATTTCAAACAAGCACCAGGGAGGGCAGGGGGTGGGGGTTATGGATCTAAAGTAAACAGTTAATTCTTAAAAATTAATTGTTTTACATATTTTTCCAATGTTTTATTTGTTCATTTTTATGTTTGAATGTTGTCCAAGTTGTTGTTGTCTATATAATTGTTCAAAATAAATCCCTTTATATTCAATTAGTTTGGATGGATTTTAATTTATGAGAACCTGTTATATTTGAGTGAAAAGAATCCTTATGCCTCTTTTTGTTGTCTATTACATGTATATGTAGTGTAATGGATGACTAGTCTATTCTTGGGCTATGGTTAGACGTCTATTAGATTTTCACTGATAGCCCAAAATCAGCCTTGTTTTAGCCTAGACCCATATTGCCTGTCTATTAGACGTATGTAGTTGTTTAGCGGTCTAATTGATGACTAGTCTATTCTTGGGCTATGTTTAGACGTCTATTGGACGTATAAATATAGTCGTTCAATAGCTGTCTGATTGTCTATTCTTGGGCTATTGTTAGACATCTATTAGACGTATATATGTAGTCATTTAATAGCTGTCTATTCTTCGGGTATGTTTAGACGTCTATTAGATTTTCACTGACAGCCCAAAATTAGCCTCGATTTAGCCTAGACGTCTCGGCTGTGTTTAGACGGCTATTAGACGTCTATTAGACGCAAAATTGCTTGCTGGGTTGAGTCAGTTTGGGGATCGCAAATCATTTGAATCAGTTCGGGAGTTCGGAGCGGTGTGTGTGTGTGTGTGTGTCCTAAAGACTGTGCTGCGCAACCGTTAACTGTTAGTTGTTCAAAAGTTAAATCAGACACAATTTAAAACCGAAAAAGAAATATAATACTACGATTAAAAGTTACAGATACCTGCAGCTGTTGGCGTTCAAATGTTTTGGCTGGGGAGGGGGGGTTACTTCCTTTTTTTGAAGAAGAAGAAGATTAATTTGGCAATATCCATTTTAATAAATTGATCTAGTAAAATACTACACGCCAACAAACCGCCTGCCTCAAAAAGATCTAATTTCATTGGCTGGATCGTACAGACGCTCATCGATGGTTGGCCAGTTTACATGTCAGTCATAAGCACTAGAATCAGTGCGCGGTTTTCGTGGGGTGTGAATGACAATGTGTAACTTACTTGGGTAAATTTACAGACACTGTGGACGTGAGAGTCGAGAGACAATGACTCACTCAAAACACACAAGACGCTGAGTTCTTTTCTCTCATAAATCTACTCGTACTATTTCTGCTTTATTTGTCTTTATTAAGCAGAAATAGAAGCGTAAAACGCTATTCCGAAAACGAATCGAATCATTTGAACAGAACTTGTTTATAATATTCGAGTCATTGGAATGAATCAAATCTCCTGCATTGCCTCACACACTAACTTCCCACTGATGCCTCCGCGCACTTCTCTCCTGACATGCACGGATTCTTTGACTTTTTTATGTTAAGAATGATTTTTAATTAAAACTAGGTCAAACTGCTGTTGGGTGAGGTGTCTTCAGAGAGTGACGGATAATCGGGTGTTTAATCCGCTGGCAGATGCGTGTTTGCATCAGATCCCCGGCACAAGATTTAATCATTTCCTCGCTGTACCGAAGAGCAAAGACGTTGTCGAGGTCGACTGCTGCCAGCTTTGAAGTTAATCTTCACCACGGACCCATGTCTGCGCTCGGTTGAGCCCGTGCGCGCGCTCTCGGTCTCTCGGTACCGGTGCGTCCTGAGAGCTCCGAGGGAGGGATGCTCATCCACGGTGACTTATTCTGGAAAGTGATGCCCAGTTAGCACCTATGGATGTGAGGATGGGTGACTCCCTCCAGTAGCCTACGAGTGAGTGGAAACTATTCCTGTATGGATACAAACAGAAGCAGGAGATGGATGTTGAATGTTCCTCCTGCAGGTGCAGCATGTTGAAGGGGACAGGTGTGAGCTTCATCCTGCTGTGTCTGATGGCAGAAGTCAGCCTCAGCGCACAGCAGGTCTTGAGGATCGGTGAGTGAGAAAACCTCTGTTAATAAAAGCTGTGTGCATTTATTTACATTTCTAGATGCATTTAGTGTTTGTTTTGCCTTATTTGGTGGCTTCAAACTCTTAAAATGAGTCTGAATGTCACTGCATTAGATAACAAACTACAGTAGAAATCAACTTCTTTAGGTTTTGTTGCTAAGTGTCACATGCCTAAAAAAATATGCAAACTTCTGTTAGATAAAAATATAATTTTTGAGAAGTAGCTGCAGTCATTTAAAATGTCTGGATGGCATTTTATTAGATTTAATACCAAAATAAGTTTCATTTGTTTGAAAGTATGCACATAAGCACATAAAAAAGAAAATATATATAATCTGTAAAAAAAAAAAAAAGATTATTGGAGTATTTAAGTAGTCTTTATGCTTTAAAAATGTCATTACATTTAATGTGTTGTTGTCGTTTCTTTTTAATAATTTGTGAAATTGACCAGCAATTTATGAATGAAGGTTAAAAAAGCAATATATTTTTAATAAAACAATGGCTATAACGACACCTGTGTGAATATGAAAAGAACTGACTTGATAAATCCACTTAAAATCATCAAAGCACCAGTTGATTGACAGTAACTGAGTAACACTGATGAAGAAGATTTTGGTTCATTTTCTGCAGATTGCTTTTTGATATTTTCTTATGACATTCAGACATTTGGTGCAACCTAAGTAAGTTTTTCTTGATTAAAAAAAAATAAATTTGGTGCCTTTTGGTTAACTTTTGGATTGCATTTGGTTTTTCTTATTAGAAAATAAGTTTAACAATATTTTGTTTGTGTAAAGCATGTGGCAGACACTGGTGAGTGCAACTCTTGTTGGATAGTAAACCAGATGTATCTGCTTGGAATCACAGTCGAGTCTTATCCTCACATTGGCTCAGTTTGATCTTGGCCACCATCCTATCAAACAGAATATAATTTAACCTGAGAGCTTCAAACTAAGTCTGTGTTTGCATGTCTTTGAAAATGGTTTTGCATGAGGTAACATTGATGTCCATTTCTTCTAATCCTGATTTATCAGACTTGAGGTCTTGTCTTTTGAGATAAAGCATGGACAGTTATGATAAATGCATAGGTCAAATGTCTGTCAACAGTATCTTATGATCTGCTGTGGGTTACTGAGGTTTCTAAATGAATGCACTTCAGACATGAATGTCATAAGTTTGGTGATGCTCATGATACGATTGTATGGCGTTGTTCACAACATAGTTTGGGTGTTAACAGTGAAGTCATGTTAAATAACAGGTAGACTGATTGGCATCAGAGGCAGTTAATAACTCTCTTTGAGGCATTTTCATAACGTTATTTGTGTGTTTTATCCACCTGTATAATTTCTCCTGGTTTGAGGTCGAATTTAATCTTTGTTTCTCTGCAGACATTAAATCTGCTCCATATTGCTGATGTTTCAATTAGTCCTCTCTGCTTTTACTGGTTAGAAACGCAGTAGCTGGGTGATACTGGAAAATCGTCCCTGTTAAGCATGTTAAACGAGCTGGAGCTAATCTGCTTTCTGCTCAGAGACCCTCAGAGTGAGGAGGACTGATGCCCGGCGTCCAGAAAAACCCTCACAATACTGCGAGGATGCATGAGCTTAGCAGTTTGATTGAGAAATGTAGAGCATTAACAGTTTAGTAATGAGATGCTGTCTACAATTTATGGTGTGAAAAGATGAATTTTATGACTTCAGTGTATTTCAGTGTATATATGCACACATATGTTATAAATTAATACAAAATATATATAGTATATTTTATAATATATACATTTATTTGCATCATTACAATAATTATATAGGGGGGTTAAAAGGATTTATACATATTTTTTAAATTATGTTTTATAATAACAAATATAACATATTATATTATGTGTGTTTCATGACTTAATGAAAATGAAAATTATGTCGAAATTATGTTGAAAAGTGCCTCATTTTATGGTCTTAAAATATAGGCGCAATTCCCTTGTTGCAAAATATAACACTTATACAGTACAGTATACACTTTCACCTATAAAGTACTGTATGTAAAGCATCACCATGATGTGCATGATCAGATGAATCACTCAAAACAGTGATAAATAAGATTATTTAAATTTATTTGAATTAAAACGATTATAAGCATAAAAACAAACAATTTTTTGGCCAGTTCTAGAGCGATCGTACCCAGAACAAAGACAGAGTCTCATACTCATCAAACACACACACACACACACACACACACTGGCTGTTTTCCAGTGATGTGGGATTGTGGGATGTTGGCTGAATGGAGGAAACAACTGCATCTTTGTGCTCAGATTGTTTAGCGGTTCACTCACATCTCAGTGAGCTCCATCTCTCCCAGCAGCTCTCCATCACTTTAACTGGCACAGTGTCACGATTATATGACACAGATTTGAGGACAATCGGGATGGGTTTCACCAGACCTCTGCTTATTAGGATATTTGATTCAAAATTGATTAGTTAAAACCTACCCTGATAGTCAAAGTGGTTTTGCAAGGGTTAAATTTGTATGTTTCAGTCTAATAGAAGTCTCTTGCGCTCACCAAGGTTGCATTTACTGATTAGAAACACAATAAAAACAGTAATATTGTGAAATAATATTACAATTAAACATTTTATTGAAATAATTAATAAAAAAAATGAATTTCTGTGATGCACTGCTGTATTTTCAGTATCATTCCTCCAGTCTTCAGAGTCACATGATCTTCAGAAATCATTCTAATATGATGATTTACTCAGTTATTGACAAATAATATGGGTGCTCAGTTATTAATTTATTATTATCAGGTTTTTATTATTTTTAGTGTTGAATTGTTTAAAAAAAAATTTTTTTAAATGCTTAATATTTTTGTGGCATCTGATACATTTTATTTTTAAAGATTCTCATATCAATTTAGGAAAGATATGCATTTATTTGAAATAGATTGCATTCTTACTGAGTAAGAGGATTCATGTATTTTCTCTCTCTGGTATTGTATGACGGTTTCCACAAAAATATTAAGCAGCACAACTGTTTTCAATATTTATAATAATCAGGAATGTTTCTTGAGCAGCAAATCAGCATATTATACTGATTTCTGAAGATCATGTGACACTGAAGACTGGAGGAATGATGCTGAAAATAATAAAGTTTTTGTTGGTCTTAATGGAGTTTGAGTCAGTCAGTGAAATACTGCTTTGTTTCTCATCAGCAGTCTCAAAGACAAACCAAGGTCTTCAGTGTGACACACAAACATGACGAACCCAGAGCCTGGAATCAGTTCGTTCCGATTTATTCCGCTTCACAGCGAATTGTGCAATTTGTCAAAGTCACACTTTTAATTGATGCCTTCATTTGATTAGCATTTCATTACCCAAAAGCCCCTGCAATGATGTCAGAGCTGGAGACACGTCTGCCGATGAGATGCAAACCGACTGAACTTCATGCACGGTGATGATTTGAGTGTTTAAGCTTCAGCAAGTTTTTCTTTCGCTGAAGTTGCGCCCAGTTCTTTCTCAGATTTCTAATTTGCATGTAGGTCTGTGATTGGATGATTATATAACAGGTCAGCAGGTCAGCCCATCATTTAATTTCTCTCTGTACGAAGCTCAGATAAAAACTCTCTTCAGGTTCATATGCGTCTGCTCTCTGAACTTAAAAACAGCAAAACTCATCAGAAACCGCTGTAATCTGAACATCGGTTTCCAGCAAAGCAGGTCAGAATAGTGGAACGCTTCTCTAATGAAAAGCAGTCCTCATTTGTGCTGCTACAGTACATCTCTGCTGGAAGTCACATGAAGGTGAGGATGTTGGAGGAATCTGGCATGTTCAATGTTTCTTGCTTGGCTGCTCAGCCTTATTTTCATCAGAGCTGTGATTTGCTCCCGTAATGCATTGCTGCCTTTGAGTGATATTTGCCCTATACGCAAATGTCAGATTAGGATTTGATTGAGATCCTTGAGATGACCTCTGGTATTTGTAAATAAACAAGAGCCACACAAGAACAGGAGAGTTTGAGAGAGGAAAGCTGAATGAAAAAAAATACACAAAGCCATTCATTAAATGCAATTCAAACTGGATTTAGTTTAATTTATTTCAGCAGATTTTAAGTGACTACAAAGTTGTTTCATCTTAACATATAAAATACCGTTTTGAGGGATAAAAAGAAAAGAAGCTTTTACCAAATAACCAAAAGAATGAACAGAAGAGCTAGAGAAAGGAAAGACTTAGAAATATTGCAAAATGAAACTGAAAAATAAAATGTAAATAAAACTGATTATTATAAAATAATTAAATGTAATTCAAAATAAATGTTATTGAAATTTAATTACATTTAATTTAATTTAAATACTGAGGATTAATATAGGAAGAAATGGACTTAAAATATTTGTAACAAATACCAGTATAATAACCAGGTATTTAAGTTTATCATAAATAAATACAATTTATTTTATTCTCATACATATCAACTAATTGATTATAAGAAAGCAGAATAAATGTATTTTGAAAATATGATTATTTAAATTAAATTGAATAAATGCAAGTAGTTAATAATAAACAATTGCATGATATATATATTTTTTAATGCAAAAATCGTGAATTGAATGACTGACAAATCATCATATTAGCATCATATTAAATTTATTAGTTTGTGTTAAGACTGTGTAAACCAAATGGATGGACATTTCTATGCAATTAAAATACATAAATCTTAAATTTAGGCTGAAATATTTGAGTCTATAAGCGAGTAAGCACATGATATTTTGCTGAAGTTGATTCCAGGTTGATTGGCAGGAGTTTGTTGGGCCGGTGGGGTTTCTTGATTATTTGGGAGAGTCAGCAGGAAGCTCATGTCATGCTGGTGAACTCAAACAGAGAGCGTCACATGGAGAGGCTTGTGGAAACTGGTCTCTTACAGTACCAGTGGATTCACCATTCACCACAGTGTTAGGTGGTTAATATCCAAACAGAGCATGCAGTGTGTTTACAGACGTGGATTAGCATGTGCACAAGATGAGTTTGTGAAGCTTCTGCACAGTGAATAATCCGGTAATGCTTGGCCGATGAGATTTGATATTACACTTTAATTTCAAAGATTAATGAATGTCAACTTTAGGCTGCACTAAATGCTATGGATCCAGTATAATAGTATACTAAAGTAGTGAATAATTACTATATTCATATAGTATATAGTATTTTGTTGGGCCGTGTGAGGCATTGACTCTGCAGCCCTCTTACTGGTTAAGGCACAGGGTTCAGCCTTAACCAGTAACCTGGCAACAAGCAGATCAGGACCCCCTCATGGTTGACTTCCTCGCTGCCTGAGAGAGAAACAGCTCTTATTTAATAGCATTAAAAGGAATGAAAAAATGAATGTTATTGTTGCAGAGCTGCTCCACATTAATATTCTGAATCAATGTGAGAGTTTGAGGTTGCTGTACTTTACTTTCTCTTCTATTAAGGGCTCATAGTGATGTATTTCTCACCTTGTTTCATCTATTTTAAATGTAATAAAGTCAGCTTGGGCTTAATATCTGCTATGTATTCTATGGCTTTGTTCAAAAACGCAGTGAGCTTACTTGCTGTATACCGCCTAAATAGGCAGCAGACTTCTAAGTCAGCATCCTAACTGAAAGAGAACATCATAAGCGACTTATTTGGAGAACAATAAATAGAAAGAGACTCTATATGTCATAAACAGCACTTCTCAGTTGATTTCACCAGAGATTGGCAGGTATTGAGGCAACTCTAATAAGAATAAAAAATGGTGTAAAATTGTAAAAAGTCTATTTTTATTTTTAATTTCTGAAAAATTTAAATTATGATAAAATATTTTATATTCATATTTAAGTGAGATATAATATATTATTACATGTATTTTACTGTGTAAAATGTTAATACTAAAATAGTTTCTACTACAAGATAAAAAATTATAAAAAGATAAGATAGTTCACTTTTTGTTTCAGAATTGCAAAGAAGTGATTTTGTTATGTGAAAAAAACTTGGAATTGTGAGATACAAAGTAGCAATTATTTTTGTATTTTGTATTTTATTTTTATATGTGAGATCTAAACTCAGAAGTCATAGGAGAAAAATACATGAATAGCTTTATAAACAAATATATACTTTAATTAGTTTATGCAGCATATCGTAAGACAGAAAGCATCATTAAAGCAAACATGGCAGCAGAAGTGGAACGATGAAGCAGTCAACACTGTTGAAATGAATTCGAGCCGTTCCACAGGAATGTTTTAAACATCTGAAGCTTTAGTACATATTTAATTTTCATGCCCTTTTCACATAAGTGGTTCTGCTCGAGCAGCCGCAGGGAAATGTCATTACCTTGAGTTAACAATGAGAAAGTCTGTATTTTTCTCCGTCCTGTGAGAATGAAATATTCCCGCGGAACAGAGCGGCTCGGATGCGGTGTGGTTTGCTAACCGTAATTAACCCTGGTGTTTAAAGGGCTGGATGTGAGGCTCTCTCAGTGTGAGCATGAAAGGTGCACCAACGCCGCTGGATGAAGAAGGTCATTCACAATCAGAGCCCAGAGGGAGGCCTTGCCCTCTCGTTCTTTACCTCTCCTCTCTTACAACATCAATCAATCTCTCCAAAAATCCTGTTAAAATTGTTGTTCCAGGTGCTCGCAGCCAGTCGCTGATTGTTCCAGTGTTGTCATTTATAAAAAACACATCTGAAAGAACGATGCGCTGATTTGATGTAATTGGTAGAGAACAAAACAACAACTATTTTGATCAAACATCATAAATGTTAAACAATAGATTTTCTGTACAGTATACATGAAACACAAACTCAGTTAAATATTAATTAAACACCTAGAATATTTTATGTATATATGTTCCAAAGGGTTTTAGAATATTTACATCAGTGTATATAACAATATATATATTAGGTAAAATGTATTGTCACATAGGCACATTTATATTTTGTGTATTTATCAGCAGGTTATTTTTTTTATTTTAAATAATGTGAGCAGATGTACATTAGCATGATATTTTAGCTTGTCCGTTTAAGGATTGTAATATGCGTGCCTGCTCTGCAGTAAAGCAGATTTTGTATTATTTATGTGTTTTGTCATATTTTGGCTGTAGTTTTCGTGTAGATTAAAGGTCATTTAAGGATTAGAGATGTCATAACTGAAAATCCATCAACTGTTTTGTGCTGCAGCAGCTTGAGCGAAAAACGGTGACATTCACTCCGACTGTGACACAGCGAAGATAGCCTTAAGTGTTTAAATTGCAGCTTTTTAACCTTCATCTTACACATAAGGGTCAGACATTTTAATAAAGGGATTTTTTTCATTTTCTTGTTTGTTTCTATTGTAACTTCTAAGCACATTTTAGGAGAGACTTCTTTTCTTGAACAAAGCACGACTGAAATTTCTGAGAAAACTGCAAGTGTTGACATGCATTAAAAGTCTAGAGCTATTTTTGTCAGATCGCAAAAGTTCATTTAATGTCATTTGTTATCTAGGAGAAAGTTAAGATCCTAAAGAGAATTCTGTTCCTAATTTTACCAAAGCAGACATTCACTCAGAATTGTGTGAATTGTGTTGTTTATCTTGCAATATTTACATCCATAAACTTTCAACTTAGGCTTTGTTTTGCTCAGAATGCTGAATTTATATCATGCAATTGAAGATTTCGACACATAAACGTGCATTTCTGAGGAAAAGAGTTTGAAAGTTTATAAATCAGTATTGTGAGATAAACTCTCGATTGTGAGTTTATATCTTGCACTTCTGACTTTTTCAGTTTAGATTTTTCAATGAATAACTTGTGAGAGATTAGCTCACAAAAAAAGTCAGAATTTTCAGTATATAACTTTAAGATCGAGATTCATAATTGCGAGATTTAAATTTCTGAGTAAAAAAAATTCTCAAAAAGTCTTACTAAAGTTTATTCTGTAGTACACACTGTGATGCTATCAAACACTGTTCTCTTTGAGCAGCACATCAGCTTCAGACTCTTGGGACTAACTTTTTGACCAAAATGTTGTTTTGAACTCTGTCTGTGCAGGTGGGATTTTCGAGACACTTGAGAATGAACCTATTAGTGTGGAAGAACTTGCCTTCAAATTTGCTGTAACCAACATTAACAGAAACAGGAGTTTAATGCCCAACACCACCCTCACCTACGACATCCAGAGAATCAACCTGTTCGACAGCTTCGAGGCCTCCAGACGAGGTTTGATTCTTACATGCACACACCGCAGACTCTTATATCCATCACACACACAGATCAGTTCATGCATCCCCTGGGAATCAAACCCATGACTTTGGCATTGCTAGTGTCTCGCTTTACCATTTAAGATGCAGGAATGATAGCAAAAAGAGCGCAGTACCAAAACTCTTTTTTAGAAGAATATTTTGAACAAATATTATTGCATTATGTTTTACCGGGAAATACTCTTTTAAATGTTTCTGTTGTAAAATTTAATATTTAGTTGAATGTGTTGCATTCTTTTTGTCAATTTTTGAAAAACAATATGTGAAGACTATTTCAACAGCAAATTTGTTTTAGTGTCCTTTTAGTTTGTTTTAATATAATTGCTATGGGAGCCTGTATTCACCAAGGAATAAATGTTTTAAATTTTAAAAGTTAAAATTTTTGAAAAAATGTCAGAATTGTGAAATGAAATTTTTTTTTCTTGCAGTTCCAAGTTTATATATCACAATTATTTTTTGTCTCTGAATTCCGAGTTTACATCTTTCAATTCTCTTATTTTGTATTTTGCCATAGAATAAAACAAAAAGGAATTTATTTATCATTATTTATTCTTTATCAGATCCCACCAGATCATCAATTAGAATTCAATTCGAAGAGCCTGGGGTGTTTTCAGAACATGAAAACCAGCTTTCTCTTATTATTCATTAGAAGCAATTCCTTCTTTGAATATTTTCAAAAAATTCATTGCAGCATGTAATAAATGAACCTTGTTGTTGTTTTATTTAAGCTGTTGATTTATGATTACTGTTTTGCTTTGTGTCTTAATTGTATAAGTTTTTTTTTTTAATTTATGTGAAACCTCTGTACGATCCTCTTGGCCTTGACTTCCTGGAAAAAGAGATTTCATTCAATCACAATGGGACCTTCCTAGAAAAATAAAGAATGGACACATGTTTTAATGGTGCCTGAAAGGCTCAATGTTTACACTCTTGGGAGAAACAAACCCATGAATGGCATAGTTACAAGACTGTATTTGTATTTTAAGTTGGTTAATAAAGTGACTGATGTTCTTTTCTCAATGGCAGCATGTGATCAGCTGGCTCTTGGTGTGGCTGCTGTGTTCGGGCCGTCCCACAGTTCTTCAGTGAGTGCGGTTCAGTCCATCTGCAACGCTCTGGAGGTTCCCCACATCCAGACCCGCTGGAAACACCCGTCTGTAGACAACAAGGACAGTTTCTACATCAACCTGTACCCAGACTACGCCTCCATCAGCCGTGCCGTACTCGACATCGTGCAGTTCTACAAGTGGAAAGCAGTGACGGTGGTGTACGAGGACGCAACAGGTGCGACGGATGATTTTCATTGCTCAGAAATGTCTCATTCATTGCTTAGATATAAAACAGACACAGATGAGACATATAGTTGCGTGAGATGGAACACAGGAAACACACACACATATGCAATGGCCTCAGCAGTGATAAAAGTAAATGGAATTATATGGAACTTTTCCATGTGTGCAGGAATTAGATGCATTTATCGTCATCATATTATTGTGTTCTGTATATACTGTGATTATCAACCATCCCGTGAGTGTCTGATGGTTTCTCGATGCCTTATGAAAAATTTCCATAATTCACATTTCGGCTCTGAATTTGACATTTTTGCGGAAACTGGTGTGGTAAATATTGACTTGGAGATCAGATCTGGAATTTGTTTGCTGAAATGACTTTTCTTCATTATTAAAAAGATTAGGATATGTTTAACTGTGTGTATTTTATAAGGGCTGAAAAATATTAAAAACACCCTAATTTCCTGCTCAGAAAACAGTAGATTTTTCCTGTTTAATTTCAGATGATGAGAACTTGATTAACTCATTTAACACTCCACATTATTGTCATTTTTTTTTAAAGACGTCTCTTCTGCTTACCAATTCTGCATTTATTTTATAAAAAATTCTGTAAAATCAATAATAGTGTGAAATATTATTAAAATAATATAACTGTTTTCAATTTGAATGTGTTTTAAAATGTTTATTCCTTTGATCAAAGCTGAATTTTCAGTCTTTAATGTCACATGATCTTCAGAAATCATTCTAATATGCTGATTTCTTATAATTTCAGTGCTGAAAACAGTTGTGCTGCTTTATATTTTTGTTGAAACCATGAAACATTTTATTTCAGGAATATTTAATGACTAGAAAGTTCAAAAGAACCGCACTTCTGTGAAGTTTTGTAAAAGTATGCATCTAAACTGTCACAGTTGCTAAATAAAATTATTAATTTCTTTACAAAACCTAGAAGTGTGTTTCTGTAATATTTGCTGATTTAGCCTGTGATATGTTTAGGGCTAATTCGTCTTCAGGAGTTGATCAAGGCTCCGTCTCGCTACAGCATCAAGATCAAAATCCGACAGTTACCGACGGGAAGTAAAGATGCTCGGCCGCTTCTTAAAGAAATGAAGAAGGGGAAAGAGTTTTGTGTCATCTTTGACTGCTCGTACCAGACCGCAGCAGACGTCCTCAAACAGGTTATACACCAGGACCAAACTTAATTGAGATTCCCTTTTAACATCCAATTTAGTTTTGAATTTAAATCGAGGTACCAAACAGGATGCAGATTGAAACTCAAATTTGAAAGTTTGAATGCAATTTGAATTTTAAATAGAACTCAAAGAAAGTTCTGAAAAAAGTTTAAAATACAATTTTGATTCTGATATTGTAAGATATATTTTAACATTATTCAATGATGTCTGATGCCATGCATTGACTTCATCAAATCCTATTTACTGTATTACAGCAATAAAAAAACTTCTAATCCCTAAAATAAATCCCCATCAGTTGTGATGCTTTTGATCGTCCCATTCCCATTGTCCCATCCGCATGCTTCCTGTTACAGCAGATCCTTTACTCAACCTGACATTGGGAACGAGGAAAAGAATAATCACAAATGATGTGCCAATGATATCTGTGGGTTCTTTGTTCATAATATGAGTGATGTAATATCTGTTTGAATGGAGGATGGAGATGGAGGTTTAACTTCTCTCTCTCTTTCTGCTGTAGCTCTTGTCTATGGGCATGATGACTGAATATTACCATTTCTTCTTTACCACTCTGGTGAGTTTCATAGATGGAGTTTTTCTTTGTTTCTTTTACTGTTTTGATATGAAATTTCAACAGGTTGGTTCTGCTGATGTGCATTTTGTTTTTAGTCAATAAAGTGCTGCAGAAAATATATATATTTTTGTAGGCCAATCTGGAAATTCACATCACTCTGGTTCCCTCAACAAAAACCCATTATTATTTTCCATTGCCTTTTGGTTTATTGCAGAAAATAAGCTCTAGGACCAACAAAAGTTTAAGATTATTATTTTTTTTTTTTATCATGATAATCTTAACAACTATTATGAATCCTGAAGCCTAAATGCAACTGCCATAAGTAAAAAGCTAAATGTACTGTAGACTATACAGAAACTACACCACGGTCAAACAAGGTTTTAATAAAAATGAGAATTAGTATATTTGGCCATTATAAACACAATGAGGCTGTAAATATAACTATTGAATATATGAGTTTTCCTTTTACAAGACATATATATATATATATATATATATATATATATATATATATATATTTTTTTTTTTTTTAATCTCAAGTTGTATTTGCTGAGGTATGTTATGAGGTATGTAATAAAAGTTGAAATATCTAGAGCTTGTGTTCAACACAGACCGTATTTTAGGCATTTTCCAGAAACTCATTGACTTCAGAATGTTAAAAGCATTACTCCTAAAATCTCGTTTCTGGATTTAGGCCTAAAAAAATAGCTCATCCTTACCACGCTCTACAGCTAGAAACCAAGCAGCATTTTAAGAAAAGGAATGCATTGTTAAACTTCATGTACAGTAACTGTATGTCACACTTCAGGATCTGTTTTCGCTGGACCTGGAGCCGTACCGATACAGCGGCGTGAACATGACGGGTTTCCGTCTGCTCAACATCGACCATCCTCGTGTGGCGTCAGTGGTGGAGAAATGGTCCATGGAGCGACTGCAGGCTCCCCCCAAACCTGAGACCGGCCTGCTGGACGGAATGATGACAGTCGGTCCACTCTCTCTCTATGTATTGTCTTTAACATAAACGTTACAAAGGACTTTTTACATGCAGAGATGCCATAGAAGAACCATTTTTGGTTCCTTTCAGTGAACAGTTCTTGAAATATATTTTTTTTTCTTAATGTGAAGAATTGTTGTATAATCTTAAGAACATTTTTCCACTATAAATTACCTTTTGTGGAATGCAATGGTTCTATGTATGTTAAAGGTTGTTCTTAGAACCATATACAGTGCAGTACAGTATATATATGATGATACTGAATGATTCATATATATATATATATATATATATATGAAGATATGATAGTACTCCAAGGTATTTTGGTGGATAGCATGATTTTACCATGGTATGGTACATGTCTAAGAAACATAGTTATTTCATAGTACTTGACCAAAAGACAAAACTAGTCTTTAATTGGAGTGTCTAAACTGTATCTGCTGTCTTACTGTGCATTGATCAAGTCATCAACTTTATTAAAATAGTACTTTATACAGAACAGATTAAAAACAGCAAACAGCATTAATGTTGCAAAAGTCATAAATTCAGTTTCAGCTGTTGTAGCCTACAGGATACAATTGTGTCATTATTAAGCTCAGTTTGGTTCAGTGTTAATTCAGTTTAGTTCATTAACCGTGTAAGAGTAGCAACAGTTGGATATATATTAATATTGCAACCTTCAATTATGAAACAATTTAATTCAGTTATAACGCAGCTTCATAGTTTACAGTCTACAGTTCAGTGTTGATTCAGTTCAGTTCAATTACTGTGCAAAGTTCATCGATTCTGAAACAAATTTGATGAAGCTATAAGGCAGCTCTAGAGAAGACAACATTGTCATTATACAGTTTTGTTCTTATCTGATCATCAATACAGTCAAATTTATAAAATTACTGAATATGAAGTTTGTTTGAACCCATAGTTTGATTAAGAATCAAGTGAGTCATGTCATTATGTGAACAGATTCATGCGGTGTAGTTTGATGAGGAATGGCTCATTCTGTGTGTGCCGCAGACTGAAGCAGCGCTGATGTATGACGCTGTGTATATGGTGGCAGCTGCGTCCCAGCGAGCGTCTCAGGTCACCGTCAGCTCACTGCAGTGTCACCGACACAAACCCTGGCGCTTCGGCTCGCGATTCATCAGCATGCTCAGAGAGGTAATGCACCTGTTTAAACCCTCGTCCTAAACCTAGTTTACACACAGATCATCATTTACTCATCATGTATGTTTGGAATGAGTAAATGATGGCTGAATTATCATTTATAATCTTTAAACTGTGTCAGATGCTGAGTTCAGTCTGTTTGGTCTTAATGCATCATTACTCACTTATCAGGAAAGTGTTTCAAGCCACTTCTAAAGAGCTGCAGATGATTTATGTGTGGACAGTCTCTCTCTCCCAATGATAACTTCTGTTCTTGACAGAGCTTTCTGTGTTGGAGGAGGTATTGTTGAGTCAGTATGTTGGCATTGCAGTCTGAGGATGAATGTGTGTTGGACGAGAGCGTAATGGCTCTAGCTGAATTAGTGATGTGAACTCATTACAGTGGGGCTGTGTTCATTTAAAGGTGAAGCAAGTCATTTTTGCTGATTGTTACCGAATGGACCCACATGACAACGTTAAACCTAACTTCCGCTGCTGAGAAACCCAGAAATGTGTAAAAGGTCAGATTCACTGTTTCTAAAGGCTCCAACTGGATCATTTATCGTGAATCATTTGGTTTAGTTTCGGGACTTCGGAGCAGGTTTGCAAATCATTTAATTTAGATCAGGACTTTAGAGCACAAATCATTTGATACAGACGGGTTTCGGAGTGCACATTGAGTATCTTTTTCTTTTTTTCTTTTTTTTTAAATTGACTGGACAAAACATCAAATCATTAAGGCAATAACGATTGCAATTTTATTAACTAATAATAAAAAAAAAATATATATATAAAAACAATTATACACATACTATGTGTCTAATTTCTTTTTTTTTTCTTCTACTGTATACAAATCTTTTAAGAAAATTAACCATGTTTTTTTTCTCACAGTTTTACTCAAAATACCATGGTTAAACTATGGTTAGTGAAGCATTAATGAGACAGTTAATGCAGTCTACGTTAAGCCTGGCTGGTTCTGGCGTGATAGGGAAGGAAGGATCAAGTGAGATTTATACTAGAAAATAATGAAGAGAACAAATCTGCACAAAGTTCATCTGACCTATATGAGTATATGAATTCAGTCCGAGCTCCACTACTGTATCTAAAGATTATGAATGCTATCCACTCCATTTTAATTCTTAAAGAACAGCAAATTAAAGAAATAATCCATTGGATTTGCACAGGAGACTTGAACGTCTGTTGACTATATGAGCACCGCATCCTCATAAATAAACATGTTCTGGATAAAAGATCCACTGAATCATGTGTTGTTAGATCAGTCGCTCATATTCACTCCATGAGCTTGATTATAGAGTCCATTTACTAACAACTCCTTGCAGAACTGACCTGATCTATTGCTCTGGGCACTTCTGTTGATCATGTGACTATTTATTTATTATTTCTCTTAGCTATTTGTCACTAGATGAATGAGGCTGTATACATACTTTATATACTGTATGTATATTTATTTATGTATACATATATATATACACACACACACACACACACACACAGTGCTGTTGACAAAGACAACCCAATCAAACAAATTAGATGAAATATATATATGTGTGTGTGTGTGTGTGTGTGTGTGTGCGTTTGTGTGTGTGAATAGTCTGCGTTCTCAACCTGAAAGCTAGATATACTTTATCTCTAAAAATGTCTTTGGGAAAATTATAAGGTGGAAAGTTTACAGTTCAATTCAACATTGCACATAAAAGCCTTATGCTCAAGATACTGAAACTAAAACGTGCTTTTTTTTTAGAAATAAATAAGTTATTATTAATAAGTCAAAAAATATTTGAATTATTAAAAATTTTATTATAACAGAGTAGAAAAGAACAATGTATTTTTTTATGATACAATAATGAATCACCATCCTTATATACATTCCCTTAATAATAAAATATAATATAAACAAATACATATTTGTTTACATTTTTGTAATTGTGTTGGTTCATGGATTCCCAGGATTGAGTCTGAGTTATGTCACAGTCTCTTTCTTCTCTCACTTTTACTTGCCTGTCTGCACCTTACTGCATTATTAAAATAATGGTAGAAAGCCTCCCAAAACACATAACAATGTGTGTGTAAGCTAATGCATCAAGGAAAAGTTGGAAACACTGGGCTAAGCATGTGCCAAAAACACATTCTCAGCTAATGATGATGATGATGATGCTGCATCTGGCCTCTAAAGTGAGACTTAATCAGAGTTTTATCATCTCAGTCTTTATTACAACACCCTAATTTTTAATCTAAACTGAATGAAATCAGATCTCTTCTCTTCTTGTAGGCTCAGTTGAACGGACTGACTGGACAGATCATGGTAAACAAGACAGACGGCCTGAGGAAAGACTTCGACCTCGACATCATCAGTCTGAAAGAGGACGGCATGGAAAAGGTAAAACCAGAAAATAATTCCATTTGCATGGGCAGCATTTGTCTAAACTGAGATCTGTCATACATGTCAAATTTTTCTTTTCTTTTCACAAGCAGTTTATGGAAAGTGGTCGTTTTAACAAAGTATGGAAGAAGGTTTGTATCGAACATCAGAAATGTGACAATTGAGTCCCTTTTCTCCTTACAAAACATACCATGATTTTTTCCTTAAAAAACATAGTATTACCATGGTACTTTTTCCAATTATGACCCTCAACCTGCCAATACCTCTTGTGCTGGTTCCTAGATGTTATTGATGTTTTATAAACTCTCATGTTGGGAAGTTCAAGGCTCAGTTATGCATTATACTTAGTTTTACTACTTATTTATAATTGCATTAAATAAACTTAATTTATTTCCTTTTCTAATGCTGTCAAACTCTCAGCGGGTGGCTCTAAACCAAATGTTACATTACGCAGCTAAGAGCTCTGCATCCACTTATGAAATATATAACTCAATGAGTCTCAACAATGCAGAGAGCCTATTTTATTAAAAATCTGTTTATGAGCACTAATCACAAGGCAAGCGCTCAATTTGAGGACTCTATTTTAATGCATATTTTACAACGCTGCCCGTGACAACAGCTGTCAGATAGAGGTGAGGTAGCACTGCACAGAAACACACACAGACCTTCATCTTTCACTGGATTTATATGAGTTGGTCATGTAAAGAAGGCAATGATAGAGCACTTGCTCTGCACATTAATATATGTGCTAGATCACTCAAAATACAGTCAGTTCTCAGCAGTTTTAAGGCTTTCTGGATATGTTTTCTCTCAGATAAATGACTTTTCCTTCGCTCTACTAAGTAATGCATACTTAATGCATTTATTCTCATTTTTCCCTTAATCCCTTTGTCTTTTTTATTGACTCTATTAAACTTAAAGTGCCAAAACTGAAGTGTGTAATTTTTATCTGTCTGTCTGTCTATCTTTCTATAATTTAATCTATCTATCTTTCTTTCTATCTCTCTATCTATCTGTCTATCTATCTATCTATCTATCTATCTATCTATCTATCTATCTATCTATCTATCTATCTATCCGTGTGTGTGTCTCTCTCTCTCTGTCTGACACTCTATCTGTTGTTCTATCTCTTTAATACTCTTTAGTAATACTCTCATGTCATTTTGGGGTGTATCAGTCCATTACTCTGTCCTGTCCTGTAGAACTATTTGCTCATGTGGTTCTGCATCTGTTTAGATCGGTGTGTGGAACTCAAACACAGGCCTTAACCTGACAGACAGCAACAAAGACAAAAACAGCAACATCACCGACTCCATGGCCAACCGCACGCTCATCGTCACCACAATACTGGTAGGAATCAACCAATGCAGAGCATCAACAAGACCATCCACCTGTAACTAACAGTAGTTTTGACCCTGCAGGAAAACCCATATGTGATGTACAAGAAGTCAGATAAGCCTCTGTATGGGAACGACCGGTTTGAAGGCTACTGTTTGGATCTCCTGAAGGAGCTGTCCAACATCCTGGGATTTTCCTATGAAGTCAAGCTGGTGTCCGATGGGAAATACGGAGCTCAGAATGACAAAGGAGAGTGGAACGGCATGGTCAGAGAGCTGATCGATCATGTAAGTCTAATGATTAAGAGTTTTGTGGGTCATCTGTCAATCATTTCAAATGGTCTTAAAGACACAAGAAGGTTCGCATGAATTAATTCTCACTGGCTTCATTACAGGTGGCAGATTTGGCCGTGGCGCCGCTCACCATTACTTACGTACGAGAGAAAGTCATTGATTTTTCCAAGCCCTTCATGACTCTGGGAATCTCTATTCTCTACCACAAACCCAATGGCACCAATCCAGGCGTCTTCTCCTTCCTGAACCCACTCTCTCCAGACATCTGGATGTATGTGCTGCTGGCCTGCCTCGGGGTCAGCTGTGTGCTGTTTGTCATTGCCAGGTAAAATCCATATCATTGGACCGGTTTCATGCTTCTGATGTCTTCTTGGATTGTGGTTCATTATCTCCTGTTTTACTGCCCAGCAGTAATAGCTCAAAAGTCTTGGCTAGCTCATTTTTAATGCAAATGTGTCTTTATTTTTCTAAGTTTGCAAATATATGGGTTTAAGATACTTCTATTTGAACATTTTCAGTTCTTTGCTTTTTAACTTGAAATATAATAAATTACATTCGAGTTAGTATAGCTTAATTTGTAGCATGAACACAGTTGTTTAAATTGATTATCATTCCAACTAAATAATAAACAGGAATTATAAATAGGCTAGCTATATAAATAGTTATTTCTACCCGATTTGTTTGCATAAATCTGTATATTTAGGCTGATTCAGTGATATTAAATATTTGACATTTACCATTTTAGGTTAGCATTATTTCAGCATAATACCTCATTGATGCATCTGTTTTCTTTACTCAGTGGTATGTTAAGCATACTGAGAACTAGAAATCTAATGGCCAATTTTGAGGTTATCAGGACAACTTAAGTTATTAAAAAAATAAATTAATACAGAACTTTTAGTTTATATTACACACAATGTAAGTGGATGTAATGATCAACTTTATTATGTCAGTGAGAGCTCATCAAATATTATTGGAAACTTAAAATATTTAAATAAATCAATAAGAATTGTACAATTATAATTCTGTATTTTCAGCTAGCAAGCATGTATTTATTTAGCTTGTTTTAACAGATGCCCTGAGTTTATTTTTTAAAATGCATTAGACACATAGTGCTGATTTGTGTCCATTTACAGTGAATGTACAGTAAGTTGGTGTGTCGGTGCTGTTTTGCAGGTTCACCCCGTATGAATGGTACAACCCTCATCCCTGCAACCCTGATTCAGATGTTGTTGAGAACAACTTCACCTTAATCAACAGCGTTTGGTTTGGTGTTGGAGCTCTTATGCAGCAAGGTATGAGATTAAACACACATGGTTTCCTATTTTAGGGTGACCAAATGTGTTGAAATCTACAAAAATGTCTCGATTAAACAACAGTATCAATGTGTGCTTTCAATTTCATTATGTTCTCTTCATGCATTTTATATTACAATATGTTATATATTGTAAAAGAGGCGAACATTTCATCTGTTAACTGGTTGAACATTTGTCATGATCAGGATCGGAGTTGATGCCCAAGGCTTTGTCCACCAGGATTGTTGGAGGTATCTGGTGGTTCTTCACCCTCATCATCATCTCGTCCTACACGGCTAACCTGGCCGCCTTCCTCACCGTGGAGCGAATGGATTCGCCCATAGACTCGGCCGATGATTTGGCCAAACAGACCAAGATTGAGTACGGTGCTGTGAGGGATGGCTCCACTATGACTTTCTTTAAGGTTAGACAATTCGCTGTGATATTGTCTCTACAAGCAAAAAAATCAGCCTGTTTAAGATTTCATGCAATATGTGGGTGGTTTGTGATACATTCATTTGGCACTGAATTTCGACAGGTGGTTTGAGGTTTGATGGGCAAACAACAGTTACACCTCCAGACACAAAACCTGTGATTTTACACGCACAGATTGGTGGGACACGGACCTCAGCCAGCAGGAAATACATGTACACAGCGAATTAAAGCAGCTTATAGAGAAAGAGAGCATTATGAGGACATCTGTCACAGCAAAGAAGGATTTCATGGCGAAATAAGACATGAGCACAGGAAATCCAGTAGTTAGATCAGCATACTGTAAATTTATTCACAGCTATAACACAAATTTTGGCAAGAAGAAACACTGTACATCCTCTTAAGTTTTTTTATTTTTTATTTGCACTTATGGCTGTAAATAATTTCAAACGTTTTTTAGGAGTGGAGATTATGAATATTCTCTTACAGAAAACAATAGTTTTGGCTCTGATGTCCTGTCCTGATAATGAAATGATAGTAATGGTCCTAGATGCTGACTGGTGATCAATACAATGATTTAATTGTGCTTAATGTGTATATCAACCTTATGATAAACAGCTTCGTTTACATGTCATCTATAGATATCCTCATGAATCTTTATGAATTTGATTAATAAAATAACATTTAAAAAAAATACTTAAATATATAATACAGCCATATCTTAGTTCTTAATTAGAAGATCAACATTCAAAACTGTAAAAAATAAGTATAATCATAAAAACTAAAAAGGTTAATGAACTAGACTAATTTGCAGATATATACTAATATTTTAATTATTAACAACTGTTGTCTTTTATCATATTAGTGTTACTGAAATTTTATAAAAACAATGAACCACTTAAGATTTTATTTACTGTAATGTCAAATTGTATTATTTTATTAATGTATTTTTTCTTTAAAGGTTGTGCAATGTTATATTGGATTATTTTATTGTGCTGTATGTTATTTTATTATTTTAATTTATTTTTAACTTTTAATCTCCTTGGAAATCAAAACACATGGGCTCTACTATAATACCATTATACTGTACATCTTTCACAGAAATCCAAGATCTCCACCTATGAGAAGATGTGGGCGTTCATGAGCAGCCGGAAGAACACGGCGCTGGTGAAGAACAACAGAGAGGGAATCCAGCGCGTGATGACCACAGATTACGCTCTTCTGATGGAGTCCACCAGCATCGAGTACATCAGCCAGAGAAACTGCAACCTCACGCAGATCGGAGGACTCATCGACTCAAAGGGCTACGGAGTCGGCACTCCTATTGGTACTCTCGCATTAAACACCGACAAAATTAGTCAAAATATTCAAGTAATGATACAGCTTTTTTTATTATTAAATGTAAAATTAACATTAACAAAGACTATTAAATGCTAAAAAATATTTTTCACTGTTCATGTTAAGCAATAAAAAACAAATGCTAATAAGTGAACATTTATTGTAAAATTTCACCAATAAATCATGAATAAATATTATTGGTTAATAAGGTTATTTATCAAGTTAACTGGTTTTACATTTTATTAATTTCTTTATTTTAGTTGGAGGAACCATAATTTGGACCAGTAAAATTTTGCAATGCTTTATCATATTACTCTGTGTTTTTATTCATAATTTTGTTGTGTGTTTTTTGAAATTTTTAGTAGTTTTAGTTATAGTAGTTTACAGTATAGTACATAAATTAAAATTGTATTAAAATCAGAAAAGTTGCAACTAGTGTTCCTGTGGCTTAGTGGTAGAGCTTTGCGTAAGCAGCAGAAGGTTGTGGGTTCGATACCCAGGGAACACCTTAGGTAAAAAATGTTAGCCTGAATGCACTGTAAGTGGCTTTGGATAAAAGCGTCATGCTAAATGCTTAAAAAAAATTACCTAAAATAAATTATTTTATATAACATTTATATCTCAATTAAAGTTTATTTGAGTTTATTTTCTTAGCGCAAATTGTTCTTTTCTTTTATAGTTAAATTATTTCTTTTTTAGTTAAAGGTAATATCTCTGGGTTTCTCTCAGGTTCCCCGTACCGTGACAAGGTGACCATCGCCATCCTGCAGTTACAGGAGGAGGGGAAGCTGCACATGATGAAGGAGAAGTGGTGGCGAGGAAACGGCTGTCCCGAGGAGGACAGTAAAGAGGCCAGCGCTCTGGGAGTGGAGAACATCGGAGGAATCTTCATCGTGCTGGCGGCCGGACTCGTCCTCTCTGTGTTCGTGGCCATCGGCGAGTTCATCTATAAATCCAGGAAGAACCTGGACATCGAGGAGGTGAGCGTGGGACACTGTGAATGGCACAATAAATACTGATGGACAACACAGGACTTCTTCAGAGGACATCAGTGGGAGTTTAATAAAGTACTTTTGCTCCTCCACCTTATTGAAAACAGATATACTTTTGACTAAACAACACTTAAATGATGTCAGCCGTGTGAAAATTGGTGGCGACGTTGGACACTGAGTGAACTTTTTTTTAAACATTTTTCATTTTCAGATGGACAAACAATAAGATGAAAAGTATCTGTCATTAAAATATGAATGAAGACAGGAAATGTAAGTTTGCAGTTCAACAATAACACCAGTTACTATATTGTAGAGTAGTTCACATCCATGTCTTTTTAGATTGAAAGACTTGAACGTTTTATTTTTTACAGACATATTCCTCCTTAATTTATGACAAGACATGTCTGTGAGTTTTATTATAGGTGATGTGTGTATTTTTTCCATGTTAAAATGAGTCAATTATACATCATTCATTCATAGGTTGATCTTCCCGAAGAGTGCAAAACAACATTATCCTGTTTTACGTATTTTGTTTTAAATATTACAATTTATTGCAATTATGGGGAAGTTGGTGCTTCAAAAGAAGAAAGGATACATTTATTTGGAAAAATGGGTTGGTTTTATGTCTTTTTCAGTAAAAGCATTTTTACAGTAAAGTCTTCACAAGAATTTACATTTCCTTCTGGCTACTTTTATCAAGAGCATATTAACTGAGACTGATAGTATAGCATTAAAATATTATCAGTTTCTCAAAATGAGCTTAGAGCTGTTTCTCGCTGCACAGTAATGATGATTCATTTGTTATTTTATGCAATGTTACTCTGTTCTAGCATGCATGAAATGTCAAATAGTAGATGGGAAACCATTTTTGCATTCCCATTTGATGATGTAGGAATTACACAGGCCTACTTCACTTTGAAAGACTCATTCTGACTGTCTTAGCCTTTCTCTTATGAAATGACTTATTTTATTTAACGACTGTGGGTAATATTTGTCTTAAAACTGTGTTATATGAATCCTTTTTTAATAGTAACGAGCAAACTGTCTACAATGCAGATTTAACATGCAGAACCAGCATTACAATTGAAAATGTTGAGTGAAGTGACAAAATCATAACTGAACAGAGCAATGTTTCATATCCAGTGTGATGTGGATTCTGCGCAACACAAGTAAATGTTTGTCATGGCTCTTTTTTGGTTAAAGCTGGTTACAAAAAAACCTCTGATTAACAGGCAGGTTACATTTTACAGGTGCAAGTAAATTTTTTCATCATTTCTGCTTTTGTATTGTTTGACACTTACGAAAATGCATATAAATATTTTATCACTTTTAAATTATTTATATTCCTTGGTTTCTTGATTAATTTCATTTTGTTTTTGATTTGTCTCTTGTAGTTTGCTAAGTGCTTTAACGAGTTTTGGAACAAAGTTTCTTTCAGGAATGGACTTCCAGTTTTCTGCGTATGAAAATGTGTGAACTGAATTCAAGTACTTTATTGTTGAACCTCTTTGCTAATGGGCTTCTGTTGAAACAGCATTAGGATTTATTTTCCTTCTTTTATCAAAGCTGGAGTATGTAAATGCTTTGCTTTAAAATTAACAAAATTAAGTTACTTTCCCTATTGTGCGCAAATATCTAACCTCGATTTGCAACGGTAGACTTAATGATTTATAATTTGAGATGTCGAGTAAGATTTCGCGGGAAATTGGCATCTTCGCGTGTTTACGTCACGTTCATAAACAGAAAAAAAGACAGGGTTTGTAGCATTTTTTCCAACGGTTTCTTAGAATTCAAACGTCATCTCGATGGGTGCATTAAATTATTGAAGTTCTTAACAACAATTATCATTAACATCTGGGGAACCTGTGTAAAATCTAGGAAACCTCAAACTTTGCATCGGCCGTAAATAGAAAGCGCAGAAGTCTGTGTTTAAACCAGAGTAAATATCGGTATGTTTTTGAGAAGTGGCGACAGCTCCGAGATCCGAATTGATTAAAGACCGACGCAGATATAACCGGTAAGACATTTGATTTTAGTGACTCTGTAGGCATCTAGCTAACATTAGAACACTTGTTTGTTTGTTTGTTTGTTTGAGTTAAATAGCATCATTCGTTGTTGTAGTTGGTGTTGTTTTGCTGTGATCATTGAGGTAAATGGCATTTACTTTCTGCTGACAATGCTGAGAGTAATTCTACTTTGGGATCCGCTAAACTGCCTGAGCAATCATTATTACTAAACGTCAGTTACGTGATTTATTTGAAAACATTTACGTTTTTATTGGATCGTAATAAACAGTTATGTGCTTAACGTACCTGTTGTAGGCGATGTTTTTGTAAGATACAATTGATAGATGCGCTCTGATGAGGTGATCAGATTCATCCGCGCACAGGAGCAGTGCCAAAGCACAACCCTCGTAAAAAATAACTCCGCAAATTACTGGCGTTTTTTTTTTTTTTTTTGTTTCAAACAGAGAGGGTGATATTTCTAAAGTCAACGGGTTTTTTTTTTTTTTTTGAGAAACTCTCAAAATTACACAAGTGAACCAGTGCTGTTTTGTGACCCTTTACATGTGTTTTTTTTTTTTTAATTATTGAAAACAGGTGATCATATGGAGCTTCTTTGAGTGCTTGACATCTCTCCACAGGTTTGGGAACTCCTTGAACCCTCTGATATCTGTAGTGAATATGCCAGTTTTTGAATTGTCATGTCTCACAATTTGCATATGATTATGAGCGCTGGCTTCAAGGCTCTGCCCATCAAAAGAATCATTTCTGAGTTAATAAGAGACATGTGAAATGATTCCATGTAAACGAAGATCAGATCAGATGTCTCACGTGCAATGTGTGTGATTTCTGCCTCCCATCAAATGGGATTTTAAGTCAGAGAAAAGCAAATGGAAAAAGTCTTGCTCTCTCATTTCTTTCTCCCTTCATAAACCTTGAATCTGTCCATGAGATGAATCTTACGATGAAAACAAACATGTCAGTCTCTATAGATCTAGGTAAAATGTACACACTTTTTACACTTATTTTTAAAATGTATTTCTCAGGGACACATTTTTTATTTGTATTTTTTAAGA
The DNA here is from genome assembly GCF_023724105.1 of Carassius gibelio. Lineage (NCBI taxonomy): Eukaryota > Metazoa > Chordata > Actinopteri > Cypriniformes > Cyprinidae > Carassius > Carassius gibelio. The sequence continues at coordinate 3,831,462 of NC_068410.1, read as the reverse complement.
AGCTGAGTGAAAATTGCATGCAAAGATGCTTGATTTAATGCAAAATGTTCAAACATTTTTATTTGCAAAAAGTAACCTTTTGAAACATTTAAAAAATAACTTTTTTCATCAAAACAAGCGAATTTGTACACATTTTTTGTCTAGATATTGAATAAGGGAATAGTAAAGTATTGCTTTGGAAAATAATTACGAGATAAACAAATTCATCATTATCATATAGTCATTAAAAATTACTACACAAAAGACATAATTTAAATAAAATACAAATTATGACATAATGTTTTAATTGCGAGTTTAAAAAGTCTAAATTGACAAACAATTATTGAGATACTGTCATAACTGAAATAATTTGAAATCTTGACAAACATGTAGTCTATTTAGAAAAAAATACTACTGGTGACAAAAATTCTGAATTATGACATTCATTTGTGAGATAAGATGTTGAAAGTTGACCATGCCATAATGTCTTTTTATCTCATAATTCTGACTTTATTTTGTAGTAAGACACTGTCACACATCTTCTCTTCTTCTGAGCTGCACAGGAGCTTGAAGGAGCTTCTGCATTAATCTGAGGTTGAGATGACAGTCTGAGGTTTATATTTTTGATGAACTCTGGGATTGAGTTTAAAACTGCTTTCATTTTTGTTCACCAGACCGTAATCCTCTAACCCTGCTTTCTTAATCAAAACTGGGTTTTTAATCTAGCGTCGTGCAGCGCAGGATTATGGATCTATGACCTTGTGCTTCAGCACAGCTGTTTCCTCCTCAGAGCAGATCTCAGTATAGAAGCGCTTCTAATGTCTGGAATAATCTGACTCTTCATTTCTTTCTCTGCATGTGTGATGTCTTTCTTTTTTTCTTTTCTTTTTCTTTTTTTACTCCTGCATCTTAAATGTTATAAGTGCATCTGCCCATCTTCTCTCTGTATTTTTAAAATCTTTAAATGGTTCTCTATGACAGGAAACAATAGGGCCCCTTGAATGTATTTTTACTTCCTAAAATACTATGACAACAAAACTAACCACACTTACAATATTATATTAACAGATTGTTGTGCATAAGTGGGAAGGAATGTAATTATCGTGACAAGTAATGGAGTCACAGTGGAGATTCATCTGTGAAATATATTCACCTGAACATTGTTCATTAACTAATAGAAGTCGTAAAGTATGTACAATATTATAAAATGTCAAAAGTAATTGAAATGCAGAAAAGAGACAATAATAGAAAATATGAAAAGCTTTGCTAATTCTTTAAATGCATACACTCTAATGTCAATACATGTATTTTTTTCAGGAATTGACAACCAAATACTGTAATAATTTGTAGTGTTTGCCGCCCTCTACTGGTAAGGCAGAAGAACAGCAAGTCCTCCCCTCAGTAAACGGGTTCACCTACCTCATCTGTATAGACAATGTTTATAAATTATTACAATCTTATTTTAGCAGAAGTGTAAAATCCTAGGTTATTCTCAGACAAACTAAGACGTCTCAGGTGTTCAGGGTTTGATCTCAGAGCTGAAGCTAGAGCACCACAACCTAAATCTGTGACACCACAATCTCTTAGCCTGAAGAGAATGATAAAAGGTGAACCTTAGTAGAAATGTCACTAAGCATTGCCACATACTGCTGCTAAAAGAATGAGATTTATGCATGTTGATGCTCCGTGGTGCTTTTTGAAACTGATTCAGAACTGAACGGTTAAATAAGATTAGTAACTGTGTCATGTTAGGTCTTTGGCAGCTTATAAACTTAATAGTATTATGTTGAACTGAATAAAGACATTCAAAGAGTAATGAGATCATTTGTGCGGAGATTTTGTATGTAGTACTGAACAGTTATTATCTTGGCTGATTTTACATTAAAAGACACGTCTTACTGAGGACAAAAATGTGAATGTTAGAGAGAAATTATCTTACCAAAGTTTCCCCAGTTTAAAGTGAGGATCTTTAGCTGTTTTTTTTTTTGTCTTTCTAATTCATGACCCTGCTCAGGGGAGTTTCTGGACAAATTCCTTACGTTAAAGTATGAAACAACTGTAAATGTAGGGTCTGGTAAATATGAGAATATGTCATCGGATATCTGTAAATACTAAAATAAAATACACAGACAGTCACTTTTGTCAAATCAGACAATCATTTTATATAACAATAAAAGTCTAAAACAAGCTTTATTTTATGCCACCCTAAAAGAAAGCCTTGCCACCCCAGTTGGCAGCAACGAATTAAAGGTTATGGCCAATTTGAAAATTTACCAGCGCGAATCTTTCTTGATTCGTGATCCCGCTCCGAACTCCCGAACTGATTCAAATGATTTGCGATACCCAAACTGACACAAATGATTCGCGAACCCGCTTTGAACTCCCGAACTGACTCAAATGATTCGCGATCCCGCTACGAACTCCCGAACTGATTCAAATGATTTGCGATACCCAAACTGACACAAATGATTCGCGAACCCGCTTTGAACTCCCGAACTGACTCAAATGATTCGCGATCCCGCTACGAACTCCCGAACTGATTCAAATGATTCGCGATCCCGCTCCGAATTCCAAAACTGACTCAAAGAAAAGAAAACTAAAAGTAAAAAAAAGTATCAAATTTAGGGACCGTCTCTAAAGTTACATGCGATATTGGTATACACTTTTCTAACGTCAGTAGCATTTGTGGAGAATGACTTATAGTCATAAAAACAAATGTAATTGTTCATGTAGGTGTCAGCTATAATACACAATCGAATTAAATGTTTGATATTTATTAAAATCTGTAAATCATATGTAAATTATGCTACTCTTTCACATGGGCTCAAACGCAAATTTGAAGCTCAATAGCATTTGAGGAGAAAGACTTGCAAGTCATTAAACAATTGTAATGTTTTAATTTAGGTGTCAACTACAATGTACACCTTATACATTTTTAATATATATTAAAATAAAGTATAAATCATTTAGGTAAAAATGAGGCCCGTTTACCACTTTCAGGCAAATTCTTGTGAAAGTTTCTTTTTTTTTTTCAGGTTCCCTTACGAAAATTACCCATGGTTTTAACAATAACACAACAAATCATTGTTCTTGTAGCCGTGGTAACTGCAAATTAACCATGGTTTTGTTACTTCAAATAATAATTTACAAAGTATTAATATACTGTAATATTTTTTGTTGTAGTTGTTGCTATAAAAACAGACCTAAGCCACCAATAGCCTTTAAAATGACTTAAAATGCATTATATAAAAAAAATTATGAGGCAATAATGATTGGTTAATAATAACTCTGTTACAATACATAATGTAGGCAAATACAAAATAAACAATTTATGTACATGTTATTACAAAAGCCATGTGATTGCTGCTGTTACACTTACAGGACGATCAAATCCTTGTTTAGGCTACTGACCAAACATTTAATTCAAATATTCACAAAATCTTTCATTTTTGGACACCTTTTCGCTATAGATGACACAGCCTTTATAATTTCTTCAACAAAAATGTGCATATCACAACCCTTACAAAAATAAACCATGGTAAATCATAGTAAAACTGCTTAGTTTCCTTTTGCATGATTTCTGAATGCTTGAGACTATAAAATATATTAGAGCCTTAATAAAGTTACAGCCACAGGTAAATGTCGAGAGCTACAATTGTGTTTTGTAAATAATAAAATGTATTAATTTCGTTTTTTATTTGATTAAAGTTCTTTTCACCCCTATAGTAGGCCTAGGTTTTTTTTTTTTCATCATCATATTTGAGGAAGGGGGGCACAACAATACAATCCTGCTTAGGGCACACATTTGGCCAGCAGCGGCTCTGAAGGCGTTGTTATACACATCTCTGGGAATGTGTGCTCTACTACACACACACACACACACACTGAAGCACACGTGGTGTTTTCAGCTCTTCACTATATTGATGCATGATGTAGGCTACACATGTGCACGTCAGCGCGCTATGAGAGGATTTCACCAAAATTCCGGTATAACTTTGGAGAAATTCAAAAAGAAATATAGTACTATTGCACAGTAGAGTACGCTATACTTCAAGTAGGCCTATTAGTTAATTATAATAGTTAATTAAAAAACACAGAAATTCTGGTTACAACCCACCAAAATAAAAGTTCAGATCAGATGAGGTCTAACTAAAAGAAATTATGTAAGAAATTGCTTAGTAAAATATACTTAAAAGATATACTAAAACATTATTTTAAAGGAATATCATAAAGTTTTAATTTAAGCTTGCCAAAACAATAACACCATGTTTTTCAAAAACAATGTCTAAAAGTACATTTGTATTTGTGCCTATAATGTTTATTTATTTATTATTATTGTCAGCTAATAAAACCTATGCTTCAGGACCATATTCATATAACAGCTAAAGCTAAATGTAGCTCTTGACTGGTTGAGTTAGATGGTGATTAACACTAAACTGTAGAAAATATGTTGAGTCTCCCCAGCTGGAAATGTCATTGGCTGTTAAAATCTTGTGTTTCTAATAATAAATTGACATATTGATAACACTGAACCTTTTATAATGCTCTTAATTACATGTCGATGTATTCTGTATGCATTACTGAGTGTGGTGGTGCTTATGGGGTATGGTCACTTATTCCTTATGAACTGTTTCAAATGCAAGACATTGATTGCATGAGATTAAGTTTGTAAATGGCAGCCTGTGTCCTTTTGCACATATATTTATCATCAAACTGTGATAACTGTGTCTAAATTCAGTATATATACGTCTGCCATATGTTGCCACCCCTCAAAAATTCCTGCTTCCTTCTCGCCACCCCATCAATATTTTTCTAGATCCGCCCCTGTATACAACTGAAAATTTAAATGTAATAATTTTTTTGAACCCAAAATCATGCACAAACCAGGAAGAAAGGAAAGATTACATAACAGTTTTAAACATGCTTTCCTTTGCATTAACTATTAATATTAATATGCATTATATACATTATAAGTGACTGTACAATCTCAATATAAATAGGTGCATTTTACAGTGAGGTTAGGGATATGACGGTATCCGGTGCCGGATATGTTCCTGCTGTGATTTAATTTATAATGCTTTTATCATGGTATACGGTATTATCAAGGTATGGAAATTTAGTTTCGAAAAAGTGGTCGTAATACAGTATAACAGGTTAAATAACTTTTTTCTTATAACAAAAATAAGAACTGTACATGCACTGCCCCCACCTACAATTCCTGCCAGCCCCAGACCCGAACTCACAACCTTTCGATTGTGAGTCCTACTCTCTAACCATTAGGCCACGACTTCCCCCTAACATTAACATTAATGCATATAACATTCAAGGCAAGGCAAGTTTATTTATATAGCTCAATTCATACACAATGGTAATTCAAAGTGCTTTACATAAGCAAGAAAGTAAAAACCAAAGTAAAAAAATCATGAAGAAAAATAATCACAACAATAAAACAAGCAATTTAAGAACTTTGAAAATGTCTTAAAGAGAATTTAACACTGTTTAAAAATAGAAAATGATTTAAATTAAAATTTTAAATTTATGCATTTAGCAGACACTTTTATCCAAAGTGTCTTACAGTGCATTCAGGCTATCAATTTTTACCTATCAATGTGCAATACATAAAATGTAGTGTAATCAGTTCGGACATCGCATAGTACTCATTCAGTAAATGCACAGCTAAATAATAAGCAATAGCTACATTTGCTAAAGAAGAACTTTTTAAAAAATACAAGTCTTAGTTCATGTTAGCTCATTAAATAACACTGCTGCAACTTTCGATTTTAACAACATATTACTAAATGTTGGAATACCTAGATTATACCTAGATTCGTAATATTGCACCAATGCATTTGTTTAGTATAGCATTTTATTTCACAAAACTGTATTGAAGTGAACGGGAATTTCATGTTTTGTTCTATTATAGCCCCACCAAGAGGCACAGTCCCACCGTTTTTTTTATGTGTCCTCGGAGTGAGCCCATACATATGACATATTTGCACCTAACTTTGTATGTGTCATCGTCACCTCACACTGACCAGACCACATAAATTTGGTAACAGCGCCACCTATTGGTCAAGAGTAATAAACCCTTCATTAACCATGAATAATTACACTTTTGTTTACATTTTGTCAAAATTACACTTTTAAAAATGCTAATAACTTAATGCATCAGCCTATTGGAATGAAACTGGTCTAAAAGTATATAAGATACCAAATATGCCAGATTAAGCTGAATTTCTGGTCCGACATTTTGATTTATGATGAAAACCTACTTTTTCGAACTACTCAACCTTAGGTCCGATTTTCACCAAATTTGAATCAAATGACCTTCAGACTGTGCTGACAACATGTTATGGATTTTGTGTCAATAGACTAAACCGTTTTCGCATACTGCCGTGACAAAATTGAGGCATCATGCCAAAATGACACTTCAGGCTGTATCTCTGCCCTGCTTTAGCATATTGACACTAAACCTATTGTCATTTCACACAGAACACACTAAAATGATTTTATTACATTACCACCTGTTGGTCAAAGGTGATAGGCCATTTAATCTTATTACTAGTGGTTGTATTTATGATTTTTCAGCCATTTCAATTACAATCATCCTAAAATTGGTTTAATTGCTAATTGTTGGACTTTGTGTGATTCTACATGCCATGCTTAGCTCCTCAATTTGCCGGTGGAGTGCTTGGCCCCGTAATTGTTATCTAAATTTATTATTATTATTCCTTCTTCCACTAGGAGTCTGTGGCAGCCCATATAACCGATTGCGGGAAAGTTGTATTGGTTTGACATTCTGATAGAGGACAATGCCAACATTAAGTACACCAATTTTGGTGTGTCCAAGTCATTCCGTCTAGCGCCACCAACTGTCCAAAATTCCACTTTTATTTTGTTAATAACTTTAACAGTAAGGCCAATCAACAAAATTATTATTTCCCCTGATTCCTGAGCTCATGAAGATTCGATTGCACCCTATGAAGTCATTTATGGCCGCCATTTTGAATTTAAAAAAAAACTACTTTTTCGAACTCGTCCTAGACTGTTTGAAAATTGAACCAGATCATCTTCAGACATTGCTGACCAAAAGTTATGGAATTCGAATTGATTCGTCAACCTGTTTTCAATAAACGCTTGAACAAATTTTACGTAGAGCTTGCAAAAACAGTCGTAAGGCTGTATTTCTGCAGCGATTTATCGTATGTATTATCGATATCCAATTTTACCATTTTGGCCATTTTGACTGTCGACAATTTTGTGCTAAAATGCTGTATTTTAAGAACGCATCAACGGATTGTTACGAAACATGGTATGGATCATCAGGACAATGTCCTGAAAGAGCGTGAGAAGTTTCGAAACAGCGCCATCTAGTGGTGAATTTCTTTTTTAAAATGCTTATAACTTTGGGTGTGGTTGACTTATTTTCACACAAATCTTCTAATTCTACTTGAGAAACCTTACCGAGTCCTACGAAACCAAACATGCTAGGTTTTGCCTTACGGTTTGTGTAGCGTCGTGACTTAGCCTGCATACCGACGCCCTCGTCCTCAAAGCCACTCAACTCGCACGTGTCAGTGTTTATGAATAGATTAAATGAAACGGGACAAATTTAATCTTGACAATCTATGTATCATTATAAAGATCTAAGCCTCAAGCATCGACGACAGAGCGCTGTTTTTCAATGGAAAGCTTATAAAGACTGTATTTGCTACATTTGTGTAAGCAGAACACATAAAAACATGAACATTAGAAATGCTGTACATACCAGATCCATCGTAATAACGAGTCATAAACACATCCACAGCTGTAAATCCCGGTTTAGTTACAAAAAGGTAAGGGTCCAGTGAACGACATCTCATGAAGCGCGTTTAGTCCAACAAAGCAATAACGATGTAATATGGATCATAATTCCTTTGTTTACGTTTCAGTTCTTCAGCGACAGAACTGTTTGTGTCCGTTATGAAATAACTCATGGTCGGAAACTGCATCTTGGTAGTAAAAACACAGCAGGGTTTTGCAGCGTACAGTGTCACAAACAGAATGAGGCGATCGACCGGAAAAAAGAACAAATGAAAGATAGGTGAAAGATAGTTTATTTGAATTTGGCGCTCCCTCGTGATGCGCTCTGACGCACCTCTCAGCTGATGGAGGCGGTCCATCAGCACTTCAGCACTTATTTGCATCGTAATTCATTGTAAATACTGCATTTCTAACAATCTCAGGATTTTCTGTAATTCCCAAACAAAGTTAGATCTTTTTTTTTCTTATTCTTATTTTTCTTACTCAAATTATTCTTTTTGTATTTTTTTAGTGATAAAATAAATAACTTATATGATCTATATCTAAGTTTCTGTCTTATGTTTTATAATTGTAAAAACTATGCAGTGGTATGTTTACTGACTAAATAGTTTGTAGAAGCCTTCAATACTATTGGGAAATATATTTTCTTATATTTGGGGGGTGGGGGGTGTAGACATATTCATTTTACATGATATTTTATTCAGATTTGAAATAGAAACTCATGAGGCATGTGGCTTCCAACTCATTACTTTTCTAGATTGCTCCAGGACTCATTTCATGTATTTTTAGATCACATTAGAAGTGCCATTTCAAGGCACTTCAGTGTCTATAACTTTTAATATTTTTGAGCATTATCAAATCTGGTTGATAAAAAGTAAAGCCCAAAGTGTCTTCTTTCAAAGACACCAAAATTATGTTTGTAACACACTGAAGTAGAAAACTGCTACAATTATAAGTTAGGTAGAGCACTTTCATATGTGAGTTCCATAATGGGGGGTGCTGGCTAACAGGTTAAAAACTATTTGGCTATATCTTTGAAACCGCTTGTCCGATCGAGACGAAACCACCGTCAGAAGTTCAGAAAAATAGGTAGAGAGCTATACGCCAATGCCCAAATGCGAAAATATTGATAGTAAGGGGTAGTAAAATTCAATCAAAGTCAAGAGTCAGTCATTTTTTACGTGTTTTTTCATATAAATATCTATAACTCTGAATTTAATTGAGATAATTGGTGAAATTAAGATTTTTTTTTTTCCAAAGCTTTGCAGAAATACAGCCTCAAATGCAAATTTCTTGATGCGCTAAATTAAAACCGTTTTGTATATCAACACAAAATCCATAACTTTTTGTCAGCATGGTCTGAAGATGATCCATGTCAAATTTGGTGAAAATTGGACTAACGGTCTAGAAGGAGTTTGAAAAAGTAGGTTTTCAACATTAATCAAAATGGCGGACAGGAAGTATGGCCAATTTTCGCCTAATTGGTATCGATGCTGTCGGCATGACCCAAAGAATGTAGGGAGACTATTTTCATTTCAATAATCTAATTTTTTCAAATGTTATTAGCATTTTAGTGATATTTTATTATAACTCTTGATCACAAGGTGGCGCTGCCACCAAACTTTTCGAGTACCTTCAGGGCATAGAGCCGAATATTTTTGTAATTATTTTCGTAACGATATGATGCTGCGTTCAAAAAATACAGCATTTTTAAAACATAATTCAAAAGGGCCGACGCCTAAAATGGCCGACACAGGAAAATTGGATATCATTTGACTCGACATGACAGACTGAATCTAAAGAGACCAGTTGTGTGATTTTTGGCCAAACCGTTCAAAAGTTATAAGCCAAAATATGCATTTTTCATATCTCCGGTAGTCTCAAATAATGGTTATTATAACACACACCACGTTTGGTCTCAATATACCAAACCATTGCCGTGATATAGCCTCACATGCATTTTTGCATGCTTTTCGTCAAATTTGTTCACGTGTCATTCGAGAACGGTTAGACGAATCAACTTGAATTCCATAACTTTTTGACAGCATAGTCTGAAGATGATCTGAGCCAGTTTTCGTGGCAATCGGACTAACCGTCTAGGACGAGTTCGAAAAAGTAGGTTTTTTTTTAAATTTTAAATAGCAAAAAAAATTGAATTTTGGTGTTCATTCGGCTTGGCATGAGCCAAGGATTCAGAGGAAAAATAATTGTACTTTTGTGGCTTATGGTTCAAAACGTATTATTATAGAAACATTTAATCTTTGGACAAGTGGTGGCGCTAGAGAGTTGGAGTCAGAGTCTCTAACCGTGCTGTAGTTAATGTTGATAACGTCCTCTATGAGTGTGCCAAATTGCACAACTTTCCCGTAAGTGGTTCATTGGCTGCTGTAGACTTGTGGCGGAAAAAGGACCAGAATAATAATAAGAATCCTAACAGATACAATAGGTGCCTACGCACCTTTGGAGCTTGGCCCCTAATAATAATAACGCCAACGATTACAATAGGTGCCTACGCACCTTTCGGTGCTTGGCCCCTAATAATAGGAATGGGAACAATTACAATAGGTGCCTACGCACCTTCGGTGCTTGGCCCCTAAATATACTGATTGACTTCAGCAATGGACCAGGCTAAAATAGCTAAACTAAAACCCGCTAAATTACTTAAAAGAAATTAAATACATAAAAAGAAAAGCATCTTAACTTCTCTAACTCTAACCCCAAAACAGAGAACAAACAAGACTTACAAAAGAAATGGCATCTATCTACAGTATCATAAAATTACTTGTACTATTTCTGCAATATTATCTTTATTTAGCAGAAATAGAAGGAATAGTATGCTATTTCAAAACCAGCCGGCTGGTAATGTAATGGTCTTACATCAATCCATGAGAAATATAAAGTAAAATACACAGGTGCTAGGTTGATAATTATTTCAGTCTCTGCTGATTGTGACGTCTCTGTATCAGGTCCTTGTTCAACATCAGCTGATCCTGAGGAAACAGGATTGATGTCTATATACTCAGTCCTAAAGTAAAACACACAGACAGTATGAGAAATTACTGCTGTCACATCACATCAGCAGATACACAGCCAGAAAAAACACAGCCAGACATATTAGCATATTCATATTATATTCAAAGATATTCGTGTAAATCTGATCTTTTGTATTCTCCACTTACACATACAAGGCCTGTGAATCCATTTAAAAGCTTATAATAAAAATATACTCACAATAGTACAGTTCTGACAGTTTATAATCTGGATCATCTTTTAGATCAGAAAGTGACTGCACTTCAGAAGATCCTAGTTTATTCTCAGACAGATCTAGTTCTCTCAGGTGTTCAGGGTTTGATTTCAGAGCTGAAGCCAGAGCAGCACAACCTTCACCTGTGACCCCACAATCTCTCAACCTGTAGAGAACAAGGACAATTCTCACTCTCAAACTTTTTGTCTCAAGATTAATCTTTGTTCAAGTTTTTAGAACTGGTAAATTGACTACAACTATTATTATTGTTAAAGTAGGTCTTTTTTTTGGCACTTTTATATCACAAAGCTACCTACATTTTTGAAAGAAGAAAAAATTCTATATATATTTTGTATATTATTACAATTTAAAATAACTGTTTCCTGTTGTAATATGTTAAAATCGAATTTATTGTGTTCAAAGTTGAATAAAGTAATGATGCTGAAAATTTAGTGTCACATCATCCTTCAGAACTCATTCTAATATGCTGATTTGCTGATTGAGAAACATTTCTGATTATTATAAATGCTGAAAACGGTGCTGAAATTATTTTTCAGGATTCTTTGATGAATAAAATGAACTCTACATTACACATTTATTTACTGTCACTTTTGATCAATCAATGCACAATGTCTTATCTCACACAGGAATAAAAAGCATTAAAGAGATGATCTTACTTTAGTTTCTCCAGTTTACAGTGAGAATCCTTAAGTCCATCAGATAGATGCTTCATGCCCAAATCTAGTATTTTATTCCCAGACAGATCCAGTTCTCTCAGGTTTGAGGGGTTTGATTTCAGAACTGAAGCCAGAGCAGCACAACCTTTAGCTGTGATATTACAGCCACCCAAACTGTAGAGAGATTGAACATTTAGGTACAGTAAATTCAACACAGTAACAATAAAACAACAACAACAACAACAAAAAAAAAAATACTTAATGAGTCATATTATGCTTTTTCACTCAGTTTTTTTTTTTTTTTACTTTAGCAAATTACATCTTCAGGGAGGCAAACTCATAAGGGGTGAAACAAGTTGAGTAATAATAAACAATTGCATTTAATACTAATGATATTCATGGCTGTTTTAATTTTTGCTTTTATATGTTAAAGAACAGTCTCATGGCATATATCAAAATATGTTATCAAATCTAGAAGAAAGGCTTACAAGCAAAGTCACTGGAAACTTGGGTCAGTACTAACATAGGTTCACAGATCCTAGAACACACTTTAAGTAAAATGTTTTCAGTGTTACTTACTGTGCTGATCTGGATTCTTTAATCACAGGAAGCAGCTTCCGAACTTCTTTATCCGATGCATTTTCTCTTCCAACAAATTTATTCAGCTCAAACACATCGCTCGTTTGCTCTGTCAACAAGAAATACACTAAAGCTGACCACTGCACAGAGGTGAGTTTGGCTTCAGCTAATGTTCCAGAGTTCAGATATTGTTGTATTTCCTCCACTATTGAATGATCACCAAGCTCATTCAGACAGTGGAACAGATTGATGGATTTTTTGGGAGTGCGACTGCTGCTGATCTTCTTCTTGATGTACTCAACTGTTTCCTCGTTGCTCCCAGAGCTCCCTCTTGTCTGTTTCATTAGTCCTTGTAGAAGACCCTGATTAGACTTCACTGACAGACCCAGAAGAAACCGCAGGAGAAGATCCAGATGTCCATTCTTACTCTGTAGAGCCTTATCCACAGCTTTATTATGCAGGTCAGATAATGAAATCTTTGACATACTGGTGATGTCATCAAACACATTTATTTTGTTGTTTGTACAGGAGAGGTGCACATATAGAGCCGCTAGATGTTCCTGAATGCTCAGATGAACAAAGCAGAAGACCTTCACCTGATTCAAGACAAACTCCTCTCTGAAGATCTGAGTGCACAATCCTGAGTAAACTGATGCTTCTGTCACATCAATGCCACACTCTCTCAGGTCTTCCTCATAGAAGATCACATTGCCTTTTTTCAGTTGCTCATATGCAAGTTTTCCTAATTTGAATACCATCTCTTTGTCTGTGTCATCCTTGTTGTACTTTGAGTCTTTAATGTTAATCTGTGCCATCAGGAAGTGTGTGTACATCTGAGTGAGAGTCTTGGGAATCTCTCCACTCTCTGCTTGACTCAACATCTTCTCCAGAACAGCGGCTGAGATCCAGCAGAAGACTGGGATGTGGCACATGATGTAGAGACTCCTTGAAGACTTCAGGTGTGAGATGATCCTATCAGCCAGACTCTGATCACTGATTCTCTTCCTGAAGTATTCCTCCTTCTGTGGCTCACTGAAGCCTCGTACCTCCGTCACTCGATGGACACACTCAGAGGGGATGAGATCAGCTGCTGCTGGTCTGGAGGTGATCCAGATGAGAGCAGAGGGAAGCAGATTCCCCACAATGAGGTTCTTCAGCAGCACATGCACTGATGCGGATTCACTTACATCACACAACCTCACATTACTCCGAAAATCCAGAGACAGACGACACTCGTCCAGACCATCAAAGATGAACAACACTTTATATTTGTCACAGAAAATGTCTATTTCTTTTGTTTCAGGGAAAAAGAAATGAATAAGATCTAAAAGACTGAGTGTTCTGTCCTTCATCAGATTGATCTCTCTGAAAGGAAGTGGAAATATGAGCTGGACGTCTTGATTCTCTTGTCCTTCAGCCCAGTCCAGGATGAACTTCTGCACAGAGACTGTTTTTCCAATGCCAGCGACTCCTTTTGTCAGCACTCTTCTGATGGGTTTGTCTTGTCCAGGTAAAGCTCTAAAGATGTCACTGCATTTGATCGCTGTGTCCTCTGTTGCTGTTCTCCTGGATTGAGTCTCAATCTGTCTCACCTCGTGTTCATTACTGATCTCTCCACTCTCACTCTCTGTGATGTAGAGCTCTATGTAGATCTCATTTAAAAGGGTTTGGTTTCCTTGCTTTGTTGTTCCTTCATAAAGATACAGAAACTTTTTCTTCAAATTGGATCTTAATTTGTTGAGGTCTTCATGGCTGTAAAATTAACCACATTACATGTATAAAAGTGCAGAAGTCTACTGAAGGGAAGGATATGCATGTTATTGATTCTAAATGATTTGATGAATCTTTGCAGCATCAAGACCTTGTATTTTACCTGACACCAGGATACTCGCTTTCATGCATGTCTTGTGGTTGATTCACAGAATCATCATATTTCATTTTCTTACTGATGGGTTCTGTTACAGCTGAGGATTGCTGGGTTCGCCTTAAAACAGCATAAAGTAAATAAATCAGATGCTTTGAATCTATACTTAATAGCAGACAACCTGCCAAAGTAAAAGCTTGTCAATGTAAAGTCTTAAAATTATAAAAATGTATATTAAAAAGGTTAATATTAGCATTTTACATTTTAAGTTTACTATAAAATAATTGTATTTTTTTTTTAAATAATAGTATTAACACTTTTTTTATTTTGTTAAAAAATGATATTTTTTATCACTATTATTAATTTATATTTTATAGTTATACAATATTTAATGGGTCACACTACTGGTGCGTCACCAATGCACGGTATGACTCGGTACGGTTCGGTAAAGCTCACTTTTGGGGAGTTTTCCACTGGGTACAGTACCTGGAACTTTTTTCAGTACCACCTTGGCTGAGGATACAAGCAAGCCGTACTGTTACCAAAATGTGATGTAAATCCTGCTGACCACTGATTGGCTGGAGAGAATTGGCACTACCTTGGTCACTGAACTAGCAACACCTTTTTTTACAACCCAAAAATGATTTTGTGGTCTGTTGAGGAACCACAGACATTCCTCTAGTTCAGGGGTGCCAAAACTCAGTCCTGGGGCCTGTTCTTTGTACGTCACTATTTCATGTAAACAGGATTAGATTATGGAGCCAAAAGAGTCTCAATAAAGATAAATGCACACACTACATTCACATATGCACACACAGGATTCATACATACACACACAGGATACACAAATGCGCAAAAAATGTACAAATGCACACACAAAATTTAAAGGGGGGGGGGGGGGTGAAATGCTCGTTTTCACTCAATATCCTGTTAATCTTGAGTACCTATAGAGTAGTACTGCACCCTTCATAACTCCAAAAAGTTTTTAGTTTTATTATATTCATAAGAGAAAGATCTGTACCGATTTTTCCCGGAAAAACACGACCGGCTGGAGGCGTGATGTGTGTCCGGAACTAAAGAATCACGAGCGCCAGTAGGCTTTTGCGTTGAGAGCGTTTGTTAGCTGTGACATTACCGTGAGGACAAAACCAACCAAAACAAACCACTGCTAACAGTCAGATTCAGCGTATATTTATGATCCAGAATCAGATCCAGAGGCTGAAATTTAACAAGAGCAGCATCAGCAACAACGTCTCTATGTGGTATGTACTGAAACTGTATATATTTGCTTAGCGGTTTTGGAAAATGACTAAGTTCCACTTTGTCGTCTTCTTTTTTTTTTTTTTTTTTAAGCTGTAACGTTACATGTGGAAAGTGCAGTTTGATGACAACATCGCATGTTGTTTACTTGATGTGCTTACACGCCGATAGCTAAGTTAATAACACAGAGATATTTGAAGCATTTTTACTCACCGCCTGCGGTTCCAACACACGATCGTGACCCTTTTTCGTTGGGATTGCATCATCCTTAAGAAATAAACGATGTGCAAATCCGTCGTCAAACTGGACCTTGTTTGTAAAACAAGCATCTTCGAAAATGCAGGGAACAAACACAAATACTTGCACAACTCCGTTGATGCTCTGTAAAAATAAACTCCATCCACTGGTCCCTTAATGCTGTTTCTCTTTTGGTAATCTGTGCAGGGTTGTCTTGCCCTGGCAACCAAAAACACACTTCTTCTGTGACATTTAGCGACGCTCTCGCTCTGATCAGTGAAGTCTGTTGTGCTCTCAGTGCTCTGCTATACGGGAGCGTGCGCTCTTCCGGGAGAAGTGCTCAGGACCCATATAAGGAAATTCCGCTCCATCTAACGTCACATAGACCCATACTCGAAAAAAACTTCCCGAAACTTGTGACAAACCGGAAGGAGTATTTTTGGAACAGAAATACTCCTTCAAACGTACAACTTAATTTTTGAAACTTTGTCCATGTTTAGCATGGGAATCCAACTCTTTAACAGTGTAAAAAAACTCAGTATGCATGAAATAGCATTTCACCCCCCCTTTAAAAAGCACAGAAGATTCACAAATGCATACAAAATTCAGAAATGCACACAAAATTCAGAAATACACACAATTCTGAAATGCAAACAACATTTACAATTGCACTCAAGATTCACAAATGCACAGGACAAGATTCAGAAATGTATTTCTGATGCACACACACATATATCTTGATTTACAAACTGCTTGCGGTCTGTGAACTTCACTGCACATGTGTGTGAATTTTGAGACTCCCCTGACTTGGCTCAACACACAAATGCCTTTTTTTTAAAACAGGGAATGATCAGCAACCAATCAGATATCGCCCTTCTTTTAGCCAATCACAAGAATGCACCTCACGTGGGGGATTGTTTACTTATACTTATAAGCCAATCACATGAACGCGTTCACACACTGCAATATGCCTGTGGTGAGGCATATTATAGCCTACTTATTTATGAAATTGTATGAAAATACAGATGTTTAGATTACAATTCAGGTTTATTTTTTATTATTTTTTACAAAATATACATTTAAAAATGTCTCAATACATATAGCCCTGTGACTGCAGAAAAAAAAGTTAACCATGGATTCATAAATTTGCAATAAATTTGCAATATCTAAATATTCTTTTGGATGCAATATAGAAGTCACTTTAATTATAATATTCGGTCCCCACATGAAGAGAGAGTCAGTGGTCCGCTGTGTGAGGAAAGTGACTCTCCGGCTGCAAAAAGTGGGTCTCCGGCTGCGTGAGGAAAGTGAGTCATTCGATGAGGAAAGTGAGTCGTTCGCTGCGAGAGGAAAGTGAGTCTCCTGCTGTGCAAAGTGGGTGTCCGGCTGCGCAAAGTGAGTTGCCGGCTGCGTGATGTAAGTGAGTCGTTCGCTAAGGAAAGTGAGTCGTTCGCTGCGTGAGGAAAGTGAGTCGTTCGCTGATGAAAGTGAGTCGTTCGCTGATTGGCTTATAAGTAAACAATCCCCCATGTGAGGTGCATTCTTGTGATTGGCTAAAACAAGGGAGATATCTGATTGGTTGCTGATCATTCCCGGTTTAAAAAAAGGCATTTGTGTGTCGAGCCAAGTCAGGGGAGTCTCAAAATTCACACACATGTGCAGTGAAGTTCACAGACCGCAAGCAGTTTGTAAATCAAGATATGTGGTTTTATTAACAAAGTTCGGGAGAAGCACGATCAGATAATCATCCAATTTGGCACAGGTGCATCTCGTTTAGCTAATCATCTTAAATAGCACGCAAGCGTATATATATCCAGTCTTCCTACCTCCTGTCCCACGACAGTTTTTCGGCAACCCTCCTCCACCCCAACTCCTCACTTCTAATCTATTTATCCCAAATTAGGGATAGGGGGAGTTATTTGGGTTCGGGCTATGCTCCGGGCCCGGACCCCTCCCCCAGGACAGCACGTCAAAATATGCCTACTATTTGCCTTCAGATTAGATGTAAGGGTGAACTCGTGAAATATGTGTGTATGCATCAAAAATACATTTGTGAATCTTGTCCTGTGCATTTGTGAATCTTGAGTGCATTTGTAAATGTTGTTTGCATTTCTGAATTGTGTGTGTATTTCTGAATTTTGTGTGCATTTCTGAATTTTGCATGCATTTGTAAATTTTGTGTGTGCATTTGTGAATTTTGTGTGCATTTCTGAATTGTGTGTGTATTTCTGAATTTTGTGTGCATTTCTGAATTTTGCATGCATTTGTAAATTTTGTGTGTGCATATGTGAATGTAGTGTGTGCATTTATCTTTGAGACTCTTTTGGCTCCATATTAGATCGCTTCTTTTCAATCAGAACTGATACTCAAAATATGTCTGCTACCACCGCTACTTTATTACAAGAGTATCGTACTGATCCAGGGACAATAATTTTAAATAATAATCATTAAAAAAATTATTTACAAATAATATAAAAATGCTGTGTAGTCCATAACAGCCTACTGTAGACACAGCCAGTTTTACTCACTGAAATATTTATTTGTCATAAAATTATTACTTCATAATTGTATTAGAGTCTTACACACATGCTATACAGATAATAGAGTCGTGCATTATTTTGAGTGATGACTGCTATTATAAGATTGGCTTGATGGAGCGCAGGAGATGCAGATAACATGATATTGACCCTTAAGAAACTTTCATTAATGCTGTCACATAACAAATCTGTCCAAATATAAAATGAAATGAATAGATCATTTCTACATTGAAATAAAAATGTAAAGACTGCACAACTATTATAAATTGTGAATCTAAATTATTGTGAATCATGAAAAACATTCTAATAAAACAAAAACATGTATATATTATCTGTTTCATGTATCTATTATAACATTTATGTAGTTTTGTTTGTTTGGCAGTTTCCTTATAAAAGTCCAGAAATTTGTCAAGTTTTTCGTCGGGTGTCATTTTAAATTATATGACGTCATTACATTGCTGTCTTGACACCAGCCAATAGCTGCACTGCTGATCATGGTTTCGAGTATCGATACATATCCCCTTTTAAGACAACACATGAACACGCAATTATCTCAGATAACTCAATCCAGCGATACTAATCATACACAACAGGTGTGTTCGAAGAACCCAAGTAGCCGGATCATGATTAGCACGATGATATCATCTTGGATGTGTCATTTGATCTCGGATGTAATAAGCGACGTACGAAAAACGGGCCCCTGGAGGGCCAGTGTGCTGCAGAGTTTAGATCCAACCCCAATTAGACACACCTGAACCAGCCAATCAAGCTCTCACTAGGCATACTAGAAACTTCCCAGCAGGTGTGTTCAGGCAAGTTGGAGCTAAACTTAGCAGCACACCGGTCCTTCAGGACCCAGTTTGGGCACCCCTGCTCTCTTTGATAGCCGAGGAGCGGATCCAGCAAGAGCTTGATGGGGTGATGCAGAATGAAAAAGTTTTTCAGGAGTTTGCTCAGCTCTTGGCCGTGACACGTTTAATCCCACCCACTTAAAGAGGTATTAAACTGCATTGGAAACGCAAACCATGCCGAGCCATACAATGCAAATCACCATATGTGCAGAGTGAGGTCCAGACCAAGGGAGAGTTGCATCTATCTACATCTTTTTTTTTTTTTCTTCAAGACTGGTCAAAGCGTTTTAAAATCAGTTATGAAAAGGTACATTGTTCTTATTTGTATTGGAAAAGTAAGACTGATTAACCCTTGGCAACTGGTAGTTCTGAAGACACAATCTTAACATGGTTTACACAACTGGGCCCAGATCTCCAGGTTCTCTTATGAGAACCATGGTGATAAACTTGTGTGCACTCTTTTTTATAGTTATTATCACTGATAAATGTAATTGTTTATAAAATATATATATATATATTTTTTTTTTTGGCTGCCATTTTATAAAACCATTAAGAGACTGGTCAATACCATAAGCAACGATGTACCTGACAATCTGCTGGTCTCCATTCTTCAAGTATGGTGGTGGTTCTATAGAACAGTCACTCTTCATAGACACACAGCTGGGTTTTCTGCCTGATCTTTTCCGCTTAACTGACCTATAACAGAACAGAGGTTACATTTAACTCTTTAAGTTATCATATATTCATCCTTTACAATGTTAATCCATGAGCAGGAACCTGCAAATGCAGAACCGGATGTTAGATATTATCCCCACCATGTTTGTTTACTAATTTTTGTGGCTAATTTCTTTAACAATACGTACAATTAAAAATAAGGTTTATGTTTAACACAACAGACTTAAACCAATTTCCAAAATTCCCAATATTTAATGAATGTTGGTTGGGTTTTTCATTATACTGCTGCTATTTTATAAAACCATTAAGAGACCACAAGAGGTCATGGTAAAACCATAAGCAACTGTGTACCTGCCACGTGGTTTGTTTCCAGCCTTCATGTCTAGTGCAGGATCTATAGATCAGTCAACTCTTCTTGGACACACAGCTCTTGAGAATCTGATCCCTTTTGCTGGACTGAACTGTAATAGAGCAAACAAGAGCGCTTGGTGACATCAACTGATGTGTGTCTTTCATAATAAAAATATGGTTTCATAATGCAAAATGACCATAACTCAGTCACTGTGGCAACTTATGCTGGAAAACTGGTTAAGAGCAGGATAACTGTTAGACTAAGGTGAGCTACTCTTAAACTGACCAATAGGAAGTTAGGAACACATTGATATTACAGCGCTGACTCTGTCACATAAAATTATTTGACGTTATCAGTCCAAAGATAAAAGCATACAGAAAATGCAACTTAAATAATCAAAGAAATAAATATAAATCTCTTCTTGAGATTAGAGTCTCTTGACCTTCTGTAAGCCCCGCCTTGTTCACCCAGTGATTGACATGGCGGGAGGGCGGGGACACGTGATCGGCTCGGAATGCATTTTCAGTGTGCACTTTGAATTTTGCTATATTCATTGTGGGACATTGAATGAAAATGCAATCGTAATTGTCTTGACTGTGAGTGTTAATGCATTTAAGAAAAATAGCATTTAAATGATCATTTTGCCACAATTTTTGCTTGAACATGTTAGACATATCTAATCATTTCTGTAATACATTTTCATTTTAATTTTGCAACTTATAAAGAGTTCAAATTAGTATTCATTTTACATATTAAAACTGGTGTATGAAATGGCAAATGAAAATTATGTAATTTAATTTTCATTTTCATTTTGCACCATACATTGCACAAATGTATTGGAAAATGTAAATGTAAATACAGAAATGCATTGTCATTTTGCATATTACATCCCAAATTGAATATTGCTACCCATATGCTTCCATATTCAATAACAGTATTATAAACATTAATTGGTATGAAGATTTATATAATTATTTGTGTATTGTATTTGTTTGTGCACTAAGATCTTTTAAATATGAAATGTAAAATCAGAGAGTAAAACAAGGGATCACGAAGAACGGGACCTTTAACATTTGTAAAATAAACATTCATTAGAAATTTAGAAAAGTAGTCCAAAAGTAATCAAAAGTAATCAGTTACATTAATAAAGTAATTGAAAAAGTTACACTACTATTACATTTTAAATAGGGTAACTTCTGTAATCTGTAACCTATTACATTTCCAAAGTACACTTTCCCCACACTGATTGGGAAATGTCCCGATTGATCTTTAAGATTATTTTATGACAGGTTTCGGACTTTAATCCCCACTATTCCCTTGGTGTGTCTGATTAGTCTGATCTTCCCGACTCTGACTGGAAATAACAGAAACACTGATTCAGACATAGCTATTAAACACGATCACAGTAATTCGATTAGAAATTTAGCCACAGGGAATGTTTATGAACTTCCATGTAGAAATGTTGCTATTGAGTGAACTGAAATTTAACGAGTTGATTGAGTAAACAACAAAGACAGAAGGCATGGATTAAGGCTATTAAAACATGTTATTGAAAAAAGTCAAGTTCACTTATGATTGTAACTGATCTGAGCAAAGACACTTACAAGTTTATATTCTATTGCTGGGTTAAACTCTATTGTCTTAGTTATAGATATTGTTTCTAGTTATAACTATTGTTTATATATATATATATATATATATATATATATATATATATATATATATATATATAGATTTTTTTGCTTTAAATGATTCTCATATTTTAACGATTATTAAATGTCATTAGCACTGAGGTGGGTACATGTGGCGTCAGCAACATACAATCCAAAAACAAAAACTAAAAAAATAAGTCAGAATAATAGTCTAACTAAGCAGTACAACAATAATTGAAGATAGTTCATATTTTTAGTGATTTATATTAAGGCGCTTTAGATTAATATAGAACCCTGCAACATTGAAATGGGATTCGACCTCAAGCTGCTTTCGCGTCGATTTTATTCGACACAGGCTTACACCATTTTACAAATCGTTTATCTAACAAATATAGTCATCACACAAGTTTTATGTATCAAATATTATCTTTCATACTTACTTTTGTCCTATGATAACTTGATGCAGTTGTTTGAAGGAAAATGGCTCCGGTAACTGTAACTCTTTCACTTTTGGATTGTACTGCAGTATCTTAACATATAATAACGTTACACATTAACTAGAAAAAAAACCTTAAGGCTATAAGCCCTATGAGACTAGAATGGTTTCTTCCATGTTATCTGGAAAGAAATAATTTTAGCCTGATATGTTTTTTTTCTAGTTAATGTGTAACGTTACAGTATGTTTTAGATAAGACTAATAAAACGGCATTGATGCTTCTCGTCATAACACAACGATGCCATCGGTCCGATGGTGATGACAATGTAACATATGCACTCACCTAAAGGATTATTAGGAACACCTGTTCAATTTCTCATTAATGCAATTATCTAATCAACCAATCACATGGCAGTTGCTTCAATGCATTTAGGGGTGTGGTCCTGATCAAGACAATCTCCTGAACTCCAAACTGAATGTCAGAATGGGAAAGAAAGGTGATTTAAGCAATTTTAAACGTGGCATGGTTGTTGGTGTCAGACAGGCCGGTCTGAGTAATTAACAATCTGCTCAGTTACTTGGATTTACATGCACAACCATTTCTAGGGTTTACAGAGAATGGTGTGAAAAGGGAAAACATCCAGTATGCAGCAGTCCTGTGGGCGAAAATGCCTTCTTGATGCTAGAGGTCAGAGGAGAATGGGCCGACTGATTCAAGCTGATAGAAGAGCAACTTTGACTGAAATAACCACTCGTTACAACCGAGGTATGCAGCAAAGCATTTGTGAAGCCACAACACGCACAACCTTGAGGTGGATGGGCTACAACAGCAGAAGTCCCCACCGGGTACCACTCATCTCCACTACATATAGGAAAAAGAGGCTACAATTTGCATGAGCTCACCAAAATTGGACAGTTGAAGACTGGAAAAATGTTGCCTGGTCTGAAGAGTCTTGATTTCTGTTGAGACATTCAGATGGTAGAGTCAGAATTTGGCGTAAACAGAATGAGAACATGGATCCATCATGCCTTGTTACCACTGTGCAGGCTGCTGGTGCTGGTGTAATGGTGTGGGGGATGTTTTCTTGCCACACTTTAGGCCCCTTAGTGCCAGTTGGGCATCGTTTAAATGCCACGGCCTACCTGAGCATTGTTTCTGACCATGCAACCCTCTTAAAATGGTCTAGGGGTAAAAGGAGTAACATTCAAATTTGGTGGTAAAACTGTATCCCTTTATGACCACCATGTACCACTGATGGATAATGCACCATGTCACAAAGCTTGAATCATTTCAAATTGGTTTCTTGAACATGACAATGAGTTCACTGTACTAAAATGGCACCCACAGTCACCAGATCTCAACCCAATAGAGCATCTTTGGGATGTGGTGAAACGGGAGTTTCGTGCCCTGGATGTGCATCCCACAAATCTCCATCAAATGCAAGATGCTATCCTATCAATACGGGCCAACATTTCTAAAGAATGCTTTCAGCACTTTGTTGAATCAATGCCACGTAGAATTAAGGCAGTTCTGAAGGCGAAAGGGGGTAAAACACAGTATTAGTATGGTGTTCCTAATAATCCTTTAGGTGAGTGTATCTGGCTCCAAAAACCACACTTGGCTTATGAATATGAATTACGTAATGTGCCCGGAAGACGTTTCTGATTGGCTGTAATCAATCAATCAATCACCTTTATTTATATAGTGCTTTAAACAAAATACATTGCATCAAAGCACTGAACAACATTCATTTGGAAAACAGTGTCTCAATAATGCAAAATGATAGTTAAAGGCAGTTCATCATTGAATTCAGTGATGTCATCTCTGTTCAGTTGAAATATTGTCTGTTTTTATTTGCAATCAAGTCAACGTTATCGCTGTAGATGAAGTGACCCCAACTAAGCAAGCCAGAGGCGACAGCGGCAAGGAACCGAAACTCCATCGGTGACAAAATGGAGAAAAAAACCTTGGGAGAAACCAGGCTCAGTTGGGGGGCCAGTTCTCCTCTGACCAGACGAAACCAGTACTTCAATTCCAGGCTGCAGCAAAGTCAGATTGTGCAGAAGAATCATCTGTTTCCTGTGGTCTTGTCCTGGTGGTCTTCTGAGACAAGGTCTTTACAGAGGATCTGTATCTGGGGCTTTAGTTGTCCTGGTCTCCGCTGTCTTTCAGGGATGTAGAGGTCCTTTCTAGGTGCTGATCCACCATCTGGTCTGGATACGTACTGGATCCGGGTGACTGCAGTGACCCTCTGATCTGGATACAGACTGGATCTGGTGGCTACGGTGACCTCGGAATAAGACAGAAACAGACAAATATTAGCGTACATGCCCTTCTTCTAATGATGTAGAAAGTACATCGGGTGTTATGTGAAGTGTTTCCGGTTCCGATTTACCTAATTAATGCAGCCTAAAAATTCTTTAACGGATTTGGATATTAAAAGCATATTAGTATGTTATGTGTATGCCAGGTTAAAGAGATGGGTCTTTAATCTAGATTTAAACTGCAAGAGTGTGTCTGCCTCCCGAACAATGTTAGGTAGGTTATTCCAGAGTTTAGGCGCCAAATAGGAAAAGGATCTGCCACCCGCAGTTGATTTTGATATTCTAGGTATTATCAAATTGCCTGAGTTATGAGAACGTAGCGGACGTAGAGGAGTATAATGTAAAAGGAGCTCATTCAAATACTGAGCCTACTGCTATATACAGCCTACTGTTTTTTAAGCGCACGATTTATTTTTTATAGCACTCATAAAATGGCAACATTATCTGACAGACATTAATTTATTCTGCGTTATAATAAATCACACCAGTTTTTCTGTGACAGAACTGGACTGTAACAGCCGAGAGAGCGTCAGTGTGATTGAAAATGTCTTCGACAGTCTGAAATATATCACATCACCAAAAAGAGGCACCTGACTAAGTGAGGTAGGTACAAAGTTATAGTCATTGGCCATAACAGAATAAAGTTAAACTTCTCTATAAATAAAGTGAATGAAAGAATGCAATAGTCCATTTGTAACATTAACTAAGATTGATAAAAGCTGTAGAATATAAATTTTGCTCCTTGTTTGAGTGTGTTAATTTCAACATTTAAAAACTTGCTTTTGTCAACATTAAAAAACTGTGAACTGACTTATAAATAAAATGTTGTATTAAATTGCAAAGTATGGTTCAGTCCTTTTTTAAAATGTTTTAATTGAACACCATTTTAGTTTCTGTTCAGCATTGGATGATTCATCTGTATTATTGTGGCTAGCTATCTGTATCAGTAAAATCCAAAATTGGTCGACCTCCATTTGTAATTGGAACATGCTTGTCATCCTAACATCCTTAGATTGGTGTTGAGCAGGTCAGTTTGGAAATTTAACAGGCCACAGATTACCTTATTTAAAATGTAATAAGTAGTAACTATTTTAATTACTTTATTAATGTATGTAACTGGTTATCATTTTGAAACATGTAAACCAGGCAGGGTTAACCTTCCAGTAGAACTCTGATTACTGACTGACTCTCCGACAGAATTAAGATTATAGTAATTTATTTTAATTGAAGTCACCACAAACCAGAGATGCTCACAAGTCTCTGAGCTAGAGTCCAAGTCAAGTCTCAAGTCTCTTTATTATATTAAGTCTCTGGTTATAATAAATGTTGCATCACGTACAGCGACCCATCCAAGCTGCTTAGAACACTGCATAGCTATATAAGGAATTCAAAGCATGTAATATGTTATTATGACAACTCTATTTATTAGCATACAATATCAACTTTGATTTTGGTATATAATCAGTGTAAACAGGCTATTGCAACATGACAAAAACACCAAGAATGCTTTACTTTTAAGTTAATATCTGTATTTTGCATTTATGGATTCAGTAATGGCCTTCTGTCTGTCCTGGCTGTATAGCTGCACACCTCTTGTCTGGCTTAAGAATGAACAAAGCTACGCTGGGTGCGCCCCTCCCCCTATAACTGTTCTGTCTCGCGGAGGAGCTCATTTGTGTGCATCTGTGTGAAACACGCGCTCTGAAACACGCATAGGAAAAAAGAGCGACAGAAAGAACGGCTCCCCTCCAGCCGTGACTCGGCTCCCATCGTTCATGTTTATGAGCTGTTCAAAAGAATCGGTTCGTTCGCGAACGTCACAACTCTAACAGCGAGCTCATCTGACGTTTACTAAAAATTAACATTGTTCACGAGTCCCGGAGCTCGAGTCCGAGTCGAGTCTGAAGTCTTTCGAGGACGAGTCTCAAGTCGAGTCTGAAGTCACTGTTTGTGCGACTTAAGTCGCACTCGAGTCCGAGTCTCAAACTCGAGTCCCCATCTCTGCCACAAACTCAGATTTACTTTCCCCTGAACTGTCACTCACATTTTTTAACACCGACTTTGTAGTGCACGACCCAAACTGAAATTTTTATCATTCATGAATGAAAACATTTTGTAACATGATATTGATGTACCATTTACATGGTAATGCAATGTCTGATTTTAAAATGGGTTTTGAAGGATGAATTTTGAGATTTTAAGCTTTCAGTTGAAATAACATTTCTGATGATTTCTAAAATGTGACAGAGAACAAGGCAACGAAGAAGTCAATTTTTTTTTAACAAAGGTCAGAACTCCTGTTATCATGTAGATTTATGAGGGTGCACTCTTGTCAGAAATTAATCCATTACTTTTCCTATATAATTTTAACAAAAAACATTGGTAAAATATATATTTGGGAGTCTTAGACCTTTACAACAATATATAGCTTGTCAAGATTAGATTAGATTTAATTGTAATATATATTCACTATAGTGAAGTAAATGTAGGTGTCCCGTATACGGGACGGGGTGACAGTTAACAGGTTTAAGATCACACTGAGGTTAAATTCATAACATGAAATAGTTTAATAGCTATGATACAGATTTTGAAAACAAATCCTTGTATAGCTACGACAGACAACACTGGGATCTAACAATGTCTTGGAAGAAATATACACAAACACAAAACAGCATTAATTAGAAGAAAAAAAAAGACTGATTGACTCCAGCAGTGGACCAGGCTAAAATAGCTAAACTAAAACCCGCTAAATTACTTAAAAGAAATTAAATACATAAAAAGAAAAGCATCTTAATTTCTCTAACTCTAACACCAAAACAGAGAACAAACAATACTTACAAAAGAAATGGCATCTATCTACAGTATCATAAAATTACTTGTACTATTTCTGCCATATTTGTCTTTATTTAACAGAAATAGAAAGAATAGTACGCTATTTCAAAACCACCCTGTTGGTAATGTAATGGTCTTACATTAATCCATGAGAAATACACAAACACAAAACAACATTATTTAAAAAAAAAAAAAAAGAAAAGAAAAGAAAAGAAAAACTGATTGACTTCAGCAATGGACCAGGCTAAAATAGCTAAACTAAAACCCACTAAATTACTTAAAAATAAACAGATAAAAAGAAAAGCATCTTAACTTCTCTAACTCTAACCCCAAAACAGAGAACAAACAATACTTACAAAAGAAATGGCATCTATCTACAGTATCATAAAATTACTTGTACTATTTCTGCAATATTATCTTTATTTAGCAGAAATAGAAGGAATAGTATGCTATTTCAAAACCAGCCGGCTGGTAATGTAATGGTCTTACATCAATCCATGAGAAATATAAAGTAAAATACACAGGTGCTAGGTTGATAATTATTTCAGTCTCTGCTGATTGTGACGTCTCTGTATCAGGTCCTTGTTCAACATCAGCTGATCCTGAGGAAACAGGATTGATGTCTATATACTCAGTCCTAAAGTAAAACACACAGACAGTATGAGAGATTACTGCTGTCACATCACATCAGCAGATTCATTTCAGAAAAAACACAGCCAGAGATATTAGCATATTCATATCAAAAGTGTATAATAAAAATATACTCACAATAGTATAGTTCTGACAGTTTATAATCTGGATCATCTTTTAGATCAGAAAGTAACTTCACTTCTGAATCTCTTAGTTTATTCTCAGACAGATCTAGTTCTCTCAGGTGTTCAGGGTTTGATTTCAGAGCTGAAGCCAGAGCAGCACAACCTTCACCTGTGACCCCACAATCTCTCAACCTGTAGAGAACAAGGACAATTCTCACTCTCAAACATTTTGTCTCAAGATCCTAAGACAATCTTTGTTCATTTCAAGTTTTTAGAACTGGTAAATTGACTACTACTATTATTACTTTTATATCACCGCACAGCCTTTTAGAAGCTTAGTGTTTAAACAGTAAAAAAAAATACAGTAAAAACAGTTATATTTTGAATATTATTACAATCTAAAATAACTGTTTCCCGTTGTAATATGTTCCAATCTAATTTATTGTGTTCAAAGCTGAAGAATTAAGTAATTATGATAAATTCAGTGTCACATCATCCTTCAGAACTCATTCTAATATGCTGATTCGCTGTTTGAGAAACATTTCTGTTAATTATAAATGCTTCATATTTTTTGTGGAAATTGTCAAATTATTTTTCAGGATTCTTTGATGAGTAATGAACTCTAAAGAACAGCGATTTAAAAAAAAACTGGAATCATTTGTAACATTATACAGTACATGTATTTACTGTCACTTTTGACACACAGGAATTGACACACACTTATCTCACACAGGAATAAAAAGCATTAAAGAGATGATCTTACTTTAGTCTCTCCAGTTTACAGTGAGAATCCTTAAGTCCATCAGAGAGATGCTTCATGCCCAAATCTAGTATTTTATTCCCAGACAGATCCAGTTCTCTCAGGTTTGAGGGGTTTGATTTCAGAACTGAAGCCAGAGCAGCACAACCTTTAGCTGTGATATTACAGCCATCCAAACTGTAGAGAGATTGAACATTTAGGTACAGTAAATTCAACACTGTAACAATAAAACAACAACAACAACAAACCTTAAATAGTCCTATTATGCTTTTCCATGTTTTTTTCAGTGTTACTTACTGTGCTGATCTGGATTCTTTAATCACAGGAAGCAGCTTCTGAACGTCTTTATCCGATGCATTTTCTCTTCCAACAAATTTATTCAGCTCAAACACATCGCTCGTTTGCTCTGTCAACAAGAAATACACTAAGGCTGACCACTGCACAGAGGTGAGTTTGGCTTCAGCTAATGTTCCAGAGTTCAGACACTGTTGTATTTCCTCCACTATTGAATGATCACCAAGCTCATTCAGACAGTGGAACAGATTGATGGATTTTTTGGGAGTGCGACTGCTGCTGATCTTCTTCTTGATGTACTCAACTGTTTCCTCGTTGCTCCCAGAGCTCCCTCTTGTCTGTTTCATTAGTCCTTGTAGAAGACCCTGATTAGACTTCACTGACAGACCCAGAAGAAACCGCAGGAGAAGATCCAGATGTCCATTTGTACTCTGTAGAGCCTCATTCACTGCACTCTGATGCAGCTCATATAATGAAACCTGTTTTGATAGAAACCAGTTCTTAATTCTAGAAAACAAACCAAGTTTTCTGTCTGAGTCAAACACATTTATGTTGTTGTTTGTACAGGAGAGGTGCACATATAGAGCTGCTAGATGTTCCTGAACGCTCAGATGAACAAAGCAGAAGACCTTCACTTGATTCAAGCCAAACTCCTCTCTGAAGATCTGAGTGCACAATCCTGAGTAAACTGATGCTTCTGTCACATCAATGCTACACTCTCTTAGGTCTTCCTCATAGAAGATCACATTGCCTTTTTTCAGTTGCTCATATGCAAGTTTTCCTAAATTGAAAACCATCTCTTTGTCTGTGTCCTTCTTCTCGTTGTACTTCATGTCTTTGATGTTAATCTGTGCCATCAGGAAGTGTGTGTACATCTGAGTGAGAGTCTTGGGAATCTCTCCACTCTCTGCTTGACTCAACATCTTCTCCAGAACAGTGGATGAAATCCAGCAGAAGACTGGGATGTGGCACATGATGTAGAGACTCCTTGAAGACTTCAGGTGTGAGATGATCCTATCAGCCAGACTCTGATCACTGATTCTCTTCCTGAAGTATTCCTCCTTCTGTGGCTCACTGAAGCCTCGTACCTCTGTCACTCGATGGACACACTCAGAGGGGATGAGATCAGCTGCTGCTGGTCTGGAGGTGATCCAGATGAGAGCAGAGGGAAGCAGATTCCCCACAATGAGGTTCTTCAGCAGCACGTCCACTGATGCTGATTCACTTACATCACACAACCTCACATTACTCCGAAAATCCAGAGACAGACGACACTCGTCCAGACCATCAAAGATGAACAACACTTTATATTTGTCACTAGATATTTCTATTTCTTTTGTTTCAGGGAAAAAGTCATAAAGAAGATCTGAAAGACTGAGTGTTCTGTCCTTCATCAGATTGAGTTCTCTGAAAGGAAGTGGAAATATGAGCTGGACGTCCTGATTCTCTTGTCCTTCAGCCCAGTCCAGGATGAACTTCTGCACAGAGACTGTTTTTCCAATGCCAGCGACTCCTTTTGTCAGCACAGTTCTGATGGGTTTGTCTCGTTCAGGTAAAGCTGTAAAGATTTCACTGCATTTGATTGGTGTTTCCTCTGTTGCTGTTCTCCTGGATTGTGTCTCAAGCTGTCTCACCTCGTGTTCATTACTGATCTCTCCAGTTTCACTTTCTGTAATGTAGAGCTCTATGTAGATCTCATTTAAAAGGGTTTGGTTTCCTTGCTTTGTTGTTCCTTCATAAAGATACAGAAACTTTTTCTTCAAATTGGATCTTAATTTGTTGAGGTCTTCATGGCTGTAAAATTAACCACATTACATGTATAAAAGTGCAGAAGTCTACTGAAGGGAAGGATATGCATGTTATTGATTCTAAATGATTTGATGAATCTTTGCAGCATCAAGACCTTGTATTTTACCTGACACCAGGATACTCGCTTTCATTGATGTCTTGTCGTTGATTCAACGACTCATCATATTTCATTTTCTTACTGATGGGTTCTGTTACAGCTGAGGATTGCTGGGTTCGCCTTAAAACAGCATAAAGTAAATAAATCAGATACTTTGAATCTATACTTAATAGCAGACAACCTGCCAAAGTAAAAGCTTGCCAATGTAAAGTCTTAAAATAATAAAAATGTATATTAAAAAGGTTAATATTAGCATTTTACATTTTAAGTTTACTATAAAATAATTGTATTTTTATTTTAAAATTATAGTATTATTAACACTTTTTTATTTTGTTAAAAAATCATATTTTTTATCACTGTTATTAATTTATATTTTATAGTTATACAATATTTAATGGGTCACACTACTGGTGCTTTACCAATGCAGGGTATGACTCGGTACAGCTTGGTACAGCTCACTTTTGGGGAGTTTTCCACTGGGTACAGTACCTGGAACTTTTTTCAGTACCACCTCGGCTGAGGATCCAAGCAAGCCGTACGGTTACCAAAATGTGATGTAATTCCTGCTGATCACTGATTGGCTGGAGAGAATCGCCACTACCTTTGTCACTGAACTAGCAACACCTTTTTTTACAACCAAAAAATTATTTTGTGGTCTGTTGAGGAACCACAGACATTCCTCTAGTTCAGGGGTGCCAAATATCAGTCCTGGGGCCTGTTCTTTGTACGTCGCTAACTCAGTTAGCTGGATTTGAATGTTAACGATTTGGCGTGATCTTGGATCGTTTGGTTCTTCGAAGCTCATCCCCGAGCTGCTGTCATAGCAACAGGTCCATAAGCTTAAACCTGCTCGGGAGCAGGCTTATTTAATGTAAACAGGATTAGATTATGGAGCCAAAAGAGTCTCAATAAAGAAATGCACACACTACATTCACATATGCACACACAGGATTCATACATACACACACAGGATACACAAATGCGCAAAAAATGTACAAATGCACACACAAAATTTAAAAAGCACACAAGATTCACAAATGCATACAAAATTCAGAAATGCACAGAAAATTCAGAAAATACACACAGGGCCCTATTTTAACGATCTGAAACGCAAGTGTCAAAGCGCGAAGCGCAAGTAAGTTTGTGGGCGGGTCTCGGCGCTGTTGCTATTTTCCCGGCGGGATAAATGGTTCTTGCGCCCGGCGCAAATCTAAAATGGGTTGGTCTGAAGTAGCTTCATTATTCATAGGTGTGGTTTGGGCGTAACGTGAAATAAACCAATCAGAGCGTCATCCAACATTCCCTTTAAAAGCAGGTGCGCAAGTTCCATTATGGATTGCTATTATTATGGCGTATTTACCAGGCGCACGCCAGGAGCGGTTCACAGCCGAGGAGACTGATGTTCTTGTAAGAGCAGTGAAAGACAGAGAAGTTGTGTTGTATGGGGATGGGAGAATAATTAGCCTGAATAATTTGTGAGCTAGTTTTATGCCTATTTTTTTTCACATCTTCGTGGCACACCACAATGATTTCCGTCATCTCATGTGTTAATATTTTTTTAGTGTAACAATTTATGATTTGCAAAAATAACTGTTGCATCTGTGTAGATTACATGAGCAAAGTGTATGCGCGTTGTGCACGCTATACATTATGGTCAAGCATGCGCCCTTAAAATAGCATAATGAACAACGCGCAACGCGCCACTGACTTTAGACTAGGTTTTTTCTGGTCAGTGGCGCAATTGTTTAATGGAACAACAAAATAGCACCAGGGATCGTTTGCGCCGGAACACGCCTCCTTTTTTGCGCTGAACCGCCCAGGGAGCGCAAGTTCATTCACTAGTTTAGCGACGTGCTTCTGTGGAGGGAAAAGCGCGCTTTGCGCGGGTGCAAAATAGGAATGACACATGCGTCGGTGTACAAAGTCAATTGTGCTGGGTGCAAGATAGGGCCCACACAATTCAGAAATGCAAACAACATTTACAATTGCATTCAAGATTCACAAATGCACAGGACAAGATTCAGAATTGTATTTCTGATGCACACACACATATATCTTGATTTACAAACTGCTTGCGGTCTGTGAACTTCACTGCATTTGTGTGTGAATTTTGAGACTCCCCTGACTTGGCTCTACACACAAATGCTTTTTTTTAAACAGGGAATGATCAGCAACCAATCAGATATCGCCCTTCTTTTAGCCAATCACAAGAACGCACCCCACGTGGGGGATTGTTTACTTATACTTATAAGCCAATCACATGAATGCGTTCACACACTGCAATATGCCTGTGGTGCGGCATATTATAGCCTACATATTTATGAAATTGTATGAAAATACAGATGTTTAGATTACAATTCAGGTTTATTTTTTATTATTTTTTACAAAATATACATTTAAAAATGTCTCAATACATATAGCCCTGTGACTGCAGAAAAAAAGTTAACCCCAGATTCATAAATTTGCAATAGGCAATTATTTCATTTTATTGAAATCTTTTAATGAAAGTAAAAAAAAAATTACACCTTTTTGAATATTTAAATATATCTAAATTTTCTTTTGGATGCAATATAGAAGGCACTTTAATTATAATATTCGGTCCCCACATGAAGAGAGAGTCAGTGGTCCGCTGCGTGAGGAAAGTGAGTCGTTGCTTAGGAAAGTGAGTCGTTTGCTGCGTGAGGAAAGTGAATCTTTCGCTGAGGAAAGTGAGTCATTCGCTGAGGAAAGTGAGTCATTCGCTGCGTGAGGAAAGTGAGTCGTTCGCTGAGGAAAGTGAGTCGTTCGCTGCGTGAGGAAAGTGAGTCGTTCGCTGAGGAAAGTGAGTCGTTCGCTGCGTGAGGAAAGTGAGTCGTTCGCTGAGGAAAGTGAATCGTTCGGTGCGTGAGGAAAGTGAGTCGTTCGCTGATGAAAGTGAGTCGTTCGCTGATTGGCTTATAAGTAAACAATCCCCCAAGTGAAGTGCATTCTTGTGATTGGCTAAAACAAGGGAGATTTCTGACTGGTTGCAGATCATTCCCGGTTTAAAAAAAGGCATTTGTGTGTAGAGCCAAGTCAGGGGAGTCTCAAAATTCACACACATGTGCAGTGAAGTTCACAGACCGCAAGCAGTTTGTAAATCAAGATATATGTGTGTGTGCATCAGAAATACATTTCTGAATCTTGTCCTGTGCATTTGTGAATCTTGAGTGCATTTGTAAATTTTGGGTGTGCATTTCTGAATTTTGCGTGCATTTGTGAATCTTGAGTGCATTTGTAAATTTTGTGTGTGCATTTGTGAATTTTGTGCGCATTTGTGTATCCTGTGTGTGCATATGGGAATGTAGTGTGTGCATTTATCTTTATTGAGACTCTTTTGGCTCCATATTAGATCGCTTCTTTTCAATCAGAACTGATACTCAAAATATGTCTGCTACCACCGCTACTTTATTACAAGAGTATCATACTGATCCAGGGACAATAATTTAAAATAATAATCATTAAAAAAATTATTAAAAAATAATATAAAAATGCTTTGTAGTCCATAACAGCCTACTATAAACAGACAGTTTTACTCACTGAAATATTTATTTGTCATAAAATTATTACTTCATAATTGTATTAGATTCTTACACACATGCTATACAGATAATAGAGTTGTGCATTATTTTGAGTGATGACTGCTATTATAAGAGTGGCTTGATGGAGCACAGGAGATGCAGATAACATGATATTGACCCTTAAGAAACTTTCATTAATGCTGTCACATAACAAATCTTTCCAAATATAAAATGAAATGAATAGATAATTTCTACATTGAAATAAAAATGTAAAGACTGCACAACTATTATAAATTGCGAATCTAATTTATTGGGAATCATGAAAAAAATTCTAATAAAATAAAAACATGTATCTATTATAACATTTATGTAGTTTTGTTTGCTTTGCTGTTTCCTTATAAAAGTCCAGAAATTTGTCAAGTTTTTCGTTGGGTGTCATTTTAAATTATATGATGTCATTACATTGTAGTCTTGCCACCAGCCAATAGCTGCACTGCTGATCATGGTTTCGTGTATCGATACATATCCCCTTTTAAACCAACACATGAACGCGCAATTATCTCAGATAACTCAATCCAGCGATACTAATCATACACATTAGCCGGATCATGATTAGCACGATGATATCATCTTGGATGTGTCATTTGATCTCGGATGTAATAAGCGACGTACGAAAAACGGGCCCCTGGAGGGCCAGTGTGCTGCAGAGTTTAGATCCAACCCCAATTAGACACACCTTAACCAGCCAATCAAGCTCTCACTAGGCATACTAGAAACTTCCCAGCAGGTGTGTTCAGGCAAGTTGAAGTTAAACTCGGTAGCACACCGGTCCTTCAGGACTGAGTTTGGGCACCCCTGCTCTAGTTGATAGCCGAGGAACGGATCCAGCAAGAGCTTGATGGGGTGATGCAGAATGAAAGTTTTTCAGGAGTTTGCTCAGCTCTTGGCCGTGACACGTTTAATCCCACCTACTTAAAGCGGTATTAAACTGCAGTGGAAACGCAAACCATGCCGAGCCATACAATGCAAATCACCATATGTGCAGAGTGAGGTCCAGACCAAGGGAGAGATGCATCTATCTACATTTTTTTTTTCTTCAAGACTGGTCAAAGCGTTTTAAAATCAGTTATGAAAAGGTACATTGTTCTTATTTGTATTGGAAAAGTAAGACTGATTAACTCTTGGCAACTGGTAGTTCTGAAGACACAGTCTTAACATGGTTTACACAACTGGGCCCAGATCTCCAGGTTCTCTTATGAGAACCATGGTGATAAACTTATTTGCACTCTTTTTTATAGTTAGTATCATTGATAAATGTAAATGTTTATCAAATTCTTATTTTTTTGTTTTTGACTGCCATTTTATAAAACCATTAAGAGACTGTCCAGTACCATAAGCAACAATGTACCTGACAGTCTGCTGGTCTGCATCCTTAAAGGTTGGTGGAGGATCTATAGACCAGTCACTCTTCATAGACACACAGCTGGACTTTCTACCTGATCTTTTCCGCTTAACTGACCTATAACAGAACAGAGGTTACATTTAACTCTTTAAGTTATCATATATTCATCCTTTACAATGTGAATCCATGAGCAAGAACCTGCAAATGCAGAACTGGAAGTTAGATATTATCCCCACCATGTTTGTTTACTAATTTTTGTGGCTAATTTATTTAACAATACGTACAATTACAAATAATGTTTATGTTTAACACAACAGATATAAACCAATTTACAAAATTCCCAATATTTAATGAATATTGGTTGGGTTTTTCATTATACTGCTGCTATTTTATAAAACCATTAAGAGACCACAAGAGGTCATGGTAAAACCATAAGCAACTGTGTACCTGCCACGTGGTTTGTTTCCAGCCTTCATGTCTAGTGCAGGATCTATAGATCAGTCAACTCTTCTTGGACACACAGCTCTTGAGAATCTGATCCCTTTTGCTGGACTGAACTGTAATAGAGCAA
The DNA here is from genome assembly GCF_023724105.1 of Carassius gibelio. Taxonomy (NCBI): domain Eukaryota; kingdom Metazoa; phylum Chordata; class Actinopteri; order Cypriniformes; family Cyprinidae; genus Carassius; species Carassius gibelio. Next base: position 3,794,932 of record NC_068410.1, on the reverse strand, counting down.
ACAAGAGCGCTTGGTGACATCAACTGATGTGTGTCTTTCATAATAAAAATATGGTTTCATAATGCAAAATGACCATAACTCAGTCACTGTGGCAACTTATGCTGGAAAACTGGTTAAGAGCAGGATAACTGTTTAGGCTAAGGTGAGCTACTCTTAAACTGACCAATAGGAAGTTAGGAACACATTGATATTACAGCGCTGACTCTGTCACATAAAATTATTTGACGTTATCAGTCCAAAGATAAAAGCATACAGAAAATGCTAATTAAATAATCAAAGAAATAAATATACATTTCTTCTTGAGATTTGAGTCTTTTGACCTTCTGCAAGCCCCGCCTTGTTCACCCAGTGATTGACATGGCAGGAGGGGGCAGACACGTGATCGGCTCAGAATGCGTTTTCAGTGTGCACTTTGAATTTTGCTACATTCATTGCGGGACACTGAATGAAAGTGCAATCCTAAGTGTCCTAAGTGTTAATGCATTTAAGAAAAACAGCATTTAAATTATAATTTTGCCACAATTTTTGCTTGAACATGTCTAATAATTTCTGTAATACATTTTCATTTAAATTTTGCAACTTATAAAGCGTTCAAATTAGTATTCATTTTACATATTAAAACTGGTGTATGAAATGGCAAATGAAAATTATGTAATTTAATTTTCATTTTGCACCATACATTGCACAAATGTATTGGAAAATGTAAATGTAAATACAGAAATGCATTGTCATTTTGCATATTACATTCCAAATTGAATATTGCTACCCATATGCTTCCATATTTAACAGTATTATAAACATTAATTGGTATGAAGATTTATATAATTATTTGTGTATTGTATATGTGTGTGCACTAAGATCTTTTAAATATCAAATTTAAAATCAGAGAGTAGAACATTTTCATCTAAATGTTCCTTATTTCATTCACTTCCCTCGCTTTCTCTCTCTTAGGAGTCAGTGAAGATGTTGTCCATGAAGTTCTTTCTAATGAGGTTCACGTCATGAAGAAATTAGTTTTTGTTTGTGTTCAAGTTCAACTGTTGTAATATAATATACACAATCTTAAATCTACCCCAGAGTCATCCTTGTGTCTTCCCTCTGAACTTGAAAATGTGGTTAATCTAGTGACTGAAAAGACTCCTGCCATGATTCCTTGTTTATTTTACACAGTGGTGGCAAGTAACGAAGTAAAAATACTTTGCTACATTACTTAAGTATTTTTTTCGGGGATCTGTACTTTACTCGAGTATGTTTTATTTGCATCTACTTTCACTTTTACTCCAATACTTTATTAAAGACAAAGTTTACTTTTTACTCCGATACATTTCCCCATGCCTGCTTCAAGTATTTATTACACTGATTTTACAAACCAATGAAAAATTTGGTTTTCTTTTGAAAAAAAAAGAACGCACGACTTCGCGGAGATTCTTATTGGCTGAGATGTCTTCTTTGCTTGCCACGGGTGGATGAAATTTCAATAGGGCTGTGTCGAATGCGATTTTCATGCTCATCTCATCAGTAACGCTCCTGTAATTAGTAGTATATATTTCCAGCACATGCCTTCAGATCAGGGTTGCCAGGTTTCACAACAAATCCTGACCAGTTGCTTCTCAGAACTAGTCCAAAACTAGCCAAAAACGCGTTTCCAGGAGGTTCCCCGATAAAAAAAAATTGCTTCTCGGGGGTTAAAATATACGTTTATTGAAAGGGTTGTTTTGGTAAAAGTCACATTTTAGGAGCTAAATATCAAGTTATTGGGATTGGGGTTTCTTCGACCGGCGGACATGAAAAACAACCACAGACTTGGCAACACTGGTTCAGGTGGAGCGGCAGTTACTGCACAGAGCCGTAGTCCACCGACAACTAACACAAAATCGCTTTCAAAATCGAGAAAAAAAATCGATTTTGTGTAGATTGTCAGTGAAATACGGCTCTGTGTAGTATATGCCAACCAGTGCCAAGTCTTTGGTTGTTTTTCACGTCCGCAGGTCGAAGCGACAATACCAATAACGTGATATTTAGCCCCTAAAATGCGAATGACAGAATTTTCATTTTTGGGAGAACTAACTCTTTAAAGAGGTGGTTCTTCCTCATTGATATTCTGAAACAGTCTTACCTTGTCTCTTGCACATCTTCTGTTTGATGCAGCTATGATGTTATGGAACATGTCTATTGAAAGTTCAATCCCTATACTGCGATAAGGTTCTTCATTGTCTCTTTTGATTGTAAATCTAACAAATTATAAAGTATCTAATCTCATAATTTGTTCAATTAAAACACTGCATGTCACTCCCAAAACAACTGATCTGGTTAATTATTGATATTTACCGTTAATTTGAATATTTACTTTTTACTTCCGGTACTTAAGTATGTTTTAAATTGGATACTTTTGTGCTTTTACTCAAGTGATGTTTGAATGGAGGACTTTCTACTTTTACTGGAGTCATTTTATATTTAGATACATCTACTTTTACTTGAGTATAACTTTTGAGTACTTTTACCACCCCTGATTTTATTAGTTATTATATTATGTTACTTAGACCCAATAATTACCCAATTACTCCACATTCCTAGGACTCTAGTTTAATTACAATAAAAGAAAGTAGTATTTTGGTGAAATAAACCTTTAAAAAAAAAAACAACCTCTAAAACTCTTAAGTTGTTAAAACTGGGTGAAAATACTGCCGCAGGTGGCACTTTTTTCAGTCCTCCAAAGCTAGGGTCCTAGAAATGTGGTCCAGGGACTGCGGTTCTCAGACTCGGTAGGTGGCGCTGTCACAAAAAACCAGGGTCCAAGAAATGCAATCCTACAAATGCGTTCCTGAAATTGCGGCCTCCGACAGATAATAATGGGTTTCAGTTAATACACATAGGCATCCTGAAGCTCACTGTGTTTTCAGCCTCAATATATGAGTACATGAACACTTAAACAATCTCTAGAACTGCTCTAAGTCACTTCATGAGCATTTTTCTTATTTTGAGAAAACTATCGTCATATCATATACAAAGGGACTGCAATGTTTCAAAGACACCAATGTTTCAGGAGTTTAGTGCGCGGAATAGGACGTATGCTTATTAGATAACCGTATTTGAGTTGATGTATTTAAATAAAATAAGAATGATTCCATCTCTGATTATCCCAGGTTGCTATGGTCACGCAGGTTTGTTTACGCATTAAACTCGTGGCCACGAGAAAAACATGTCGTTCCCTCAACATAAGAAGTCATGGCCAAGAGAAATGGATGTTGTTTCCTCAACATGGCATCTCGAGGCCACGAAATTAATATCTCATGTCCACGACATATCATGTTCCCACGAGTTATTATTCGTGGCCACGACAAAACTAAGTAAAGCGAACTTAGAATTTTACAGATAGTATTTATACTCTAACAACAACATTACACACTAACTAAAGTTTAAAACATGGGATCACGAAGAACGGGACCTTTAACATTTGCAAATAAACATTCATTAGAGAAATTTAGAAAAGTAGTCAAAAAGTAAAAGTAATCAGTTACATTAATAAAGTACTTGAAAAAGTTACACTACTATTACATTTTAAATATGGTAACTTGTAATCTGTAACCTATTACATTTCCAAAGTACACTTTCCCCACACTGATTGGGAAATGTCCCGATTGATCTTTTAGATTATTTTATGCCAGGTTTCGGACTTTAATCCCCACTATTCCCTTGGTGTGTCTGATTAGTCTGATCTTCCCGACTCTGACTGGAAATAACAGAAAGACTGATTCAGACATAGCTATTAAACACGATCACAGTAATTCGATTAGAAATTTAGCCACAGGGAATGTTTATGAACTTCCATGTAGAAATGTTGCTATTGAGTAAACTGAAATTTAACGAGTTGATTGAGTAAACAACAAGAGACAGGAGGCATGGATTAAGGCCATTAAAAACATGTTATTTGAACAAGTCAAGTTCACTTATGATTGTAACTGATCTGAGCAAAGACACTTACAAGGTTTTTTTTTTTTAGCAATGAAGGTTATATTCTATTGCTGGGTTGTATTCTATTGTCTTAATTATAGATATTGTTTCTAGTTATAATTATTGTTTATATATATATATATATATATATATATATATATATATATATATATATATATATATATATTTATATATATATTTGCTTTAAAGGATTCTCATATTTTAACGATTATTAAATGTCATTAGCACTGAGGTGGGTAGATATGGTGTCAGCAACATACAATCCAAAAACAACAAAAAACAAAACATTAAAGCTGCATGAGTCAGAATAATAGTCTAACTAAGCAGAACAACAATAATTGAAGATAGTTCATCGTTTTAGTGATTTATATTAAGGCGCTTTAGATTAATATAGAACCCTGCAACGTTGAAATAGGATTCGACCTTAAGCTGCTTTCGCGTCGATTTTATTCGACACAGGCTTACACCATTTTACAAATCGTTTATCTAACAAATATAGTCATCACACAAGTTTTATGTATCAAATATTATCTTTCATACTTACTTTTTGTCCTATGATAATTGATGCAGTTGTTTGAAGGGAAATGGCTCCTGTAACTGTAACTCTTTCACTTTTGGATTGTACTGCAGTATCTTAACATATTATAACGTTACACATTAACTAGAAAAAAAGAAACATGTAAGGCTATAAGGCCTATGAGACTAGAATGGTTTCTTCCATGTTATCAGGAAAGAAATAATTTTAGCCTGATATGTTTTTTTTTCTAGTTAATGTGTAACATTGCAGTATGTTTTAGATAAGACTAATAAAACGGCATTGATGCTTCTCGTCATAACACAACGATGCCATCGGTCCGATGGTGATGAAAAGTGTAAGATATACACTCACCTAAAGGATTATTAGGAACACCTGTTCAATTTCTCATTAATGCAATTATCTAATCAACCAATCACATGGCAGTTGCTTCAATGCATTTAGGAGTGTGGTCCTGGTCAAGACAATCTCCTGAACTCCAAACTGAATGTCAGAATGGGAAAGAAAAGTGATTTAAGCAATTTTAAACGTGGCATGGTTGTTGTTGGTGCCAGATGGGCCGGTCTGAGTATTTCACAATCTGCTCAGTTACTGGGATTTTCACGCACAACCGTTTCTAGGGTTTACAAAGCATGGTGGTAAAAGGGAAAACATCCAGTATGCGGCAGTCCTGTGGGTGAAAATGCCTTGTTGATGCTAGAGGTCAGAGGAGAATGGGCCGACTGATTCAAGCTGATAGAAGAGCAACTTTGACTGAAATAACCACTCGTTACAACCGAGGTATGCAGCAAAGCATTTGTGAAGCCACAACACGCACAACCTTGAGGCGGATGGGCTACAACAGCAGAAGACCCCACCGGGTACCACTCATCTCCACTACAAACAGGAAAAAAGGCTACAGTTTGCACGAGCTCACCAAAATTGGACAGTTGATGACTGGAAAAATGTTGCCTGAGTCTGGATTTCTGTTGAGACATTCAGATGGTAGAGTCAGAATTTGACGTAAACAGAATGAGAACATGGATCCATCATGCCTTGTTACCACTGTGCAGGCTGCTGCTGTGCAATGGTGTGGGGGATGTTTTCTTGCCACACTTTAGGCCCCTTAGTGCCAGTTGGGCATTGTCATTAAATGCCACGGCCTACCTGAGCATTGTTTCTGACCATACGACCCTCTTAAAAATGGTCTAGGGGTAAAAGGAGTAACATTCAAATTTGGTGGTTAAACTGTATCCCTTTATGACCACCATGTACCACTGATGGCCACTTCCAGCAGGATAATGCACCATGTCACAAAGCTTGAATAATTTCAAATTGGTTTCTTGAACATGACAATGAGTTCACTGTACTAAAATGGTCCCCACAGTCGCCAGATCTCAACCCAATTGAGCATCTTTGGGATGTGGTGGAACGGGAGCTTCGTGCCCTGGATGTGCATTTCTAAAGAATGCTTTCAGCACCTTGTTGAATCAATGCCACGTAGAATTAAGGCAGTTCTGAAGGTGAAAGCGGGTCAAACACAGTATTATTATGGTGTTCCTAATTATCCTTTAGGTGAGTGTATCTGGCTCCAAAAACCACACATGGCTTATGAATATGAATTACGTAATGTGCCCGGAAGAGGTATCTGATTGGCTATAAGTAAATGGGTTTGGCAGTTATCCTATCATTTTCTCATTTCCTCGATTTTGCATTGCAAGATTCGCTGGTAAAATCTGAAGCAACACATGACACGGTTTAAACAATCTGTATATTATACTAACGTTTAGGAGACCACCTGTGGGACTTGACACTTCATTAATGTTGCATCTTTGTTAACATTTTGTCACAAAGAATAAAGATTATATATATATTTCTGAACAAAAAGTCTCAAACACACTATCTGGTTTTGTAAAGATACATAATAAATCTCATGATTAATTACATTTCTGATCTGACTTTTACTATATCTTTTTCTATCACTGAAACGATCAGCCTTAAGACTTCTAATTTCCATCTTGACAAAATAGAGACTATCTAGGAAAGAATAATACAGATACGCAGACTATGCATGAAATATGTCTAAAGTAGTTGTTGTATGTTTTTTTTTGGTTTGTTTTGTTTAGTCCTGCGATACATCACCAGACTGCATATTCTCATGATAACCAGCAGATGGCGTTAATGACTTTTCAAATAATTGAACAGAATTTTACAGAATGTAGTGGAAGCTGGAAATATTAGTATTGATGTACCAGGAATTTAATGAAATAAAAATGAACAATTAGGTCTTTGCTAAACGATTACACATTAGTTTTACAGCCATTCTCAATGACATTTTAATTACTTTTTGTCCTTCCAGAGCACCTTAAATTAATATTTTCCCCTAACATTAAAGTTCGAATCCTAATAATTCTTACCTTAATTGTTACGTGAGGTCTCTTTTTTCTGCAGAACACAAAATAAGGTATTTCGAAGAACACTGGAATCCACTGACACATATTTCAAAATATTGCCTTGTGTCTCACATAAAATAAAACACATACAGGGTTGGAACATAAATGGCATGTGCAGCTGTATAAGTGACTGTACAGCAGCAACTGTGAAATTAAATACCACGTCCTATATCTAACTTGTGTCATTTATAACAGTTAAAATGTATGGCTTTTACATTCAGCAAAGGTTGTTCTGGATTTAAGCAGAATCTTTAACCACAATCCTAAGAAAGCAGACATCAGAAATTGTTTTTTATTTTAATTACTGAATATAGGCTACAGTTAAGAAAATGATGGTCTCTACTACCATAACATTTCATATTGATACATTTCAAAGGGTTGTATGAGTGCTTGAGGAAGCACATACTGCAGACAGACAGATAGATAGAACCTTTCAGATGAAACAATGCGCGCTCTCGCGTTCAGCTGTCTGCGCGTTCGCGTACCTCCCTCCCCACCCAGGAGTGAGCGCACGCGAGTATTTCCACAGCACGAGAGAGAGTGAAATACACCAGAGTCAGCCCGCAGAGAGACACACATGAGCACAAGCGGAGCAGTGTTTCAATGAATGATCCAGCAGCAGCAGCAGCAGAAACATGCGCTTCTCAGCCACGCCTGCCCTGAACAACACCGTGAACTAGGATACAAGGTATGACAGAACATCAGACACAACTTCTCCCATCAACAAACTGTGTGATCGCGCAAAACGAGAAGAGCGTTTTCATCCTTCAGATGATCTCAGTATGATGATGCTTGCTTCTGTCTGGGACTGAAAAGTAAACGAGCACGAGATAAAGAGCAGGTGTAATGGAATAAAACAACGCCTTCAGCTTGTTTTGCTTTTAATGTTAGATCATGTTCTTTATTGGTCCTTTCGGTGCAGATAACATGCAAAAGTATTGCTATTATTTTAGGAGCTCTTAAATTATTGTTAGTGCATGTTTGTTTGTGTGTGTAGATTCTCTTAGTTGCGGATGATGTGCAAATATAAACTGTTATACAGGATTTTAGGAGACAGCCTATATTTATAATGTGTGAATGCATAAACATAAATTCCTAAACTCATGTGGGATTCCCGTTGGTGTCTGTGGACACTTGTTTGTTTCTCTGTCAGTGTGATCACTTTAAATGAAAGCAGTTCGTATAGGGGATGGCATAGTCTTAAATGCATGACAAACCCGTTGTTATAATGTTTGATGGATGTAAATGTTTGGTCACATAAACGGAACGCTTATTGTGTGACCTTCCTATATCATTGTTTTGATTGTTGAATCTGATGTTATGAAACTAAATGTCAGCGATGTGATAACGGGCACTTTAATGCTCGGGACTGACGGGATTGCACCGTGCATGCGGGGTTTCCTCGATTCTTCTGCAGATGGAGGTTCCCTTCTCCTCCCTCCCTTTTAAAACGAGCATTCAGGGTTTGTTCAGAATGCAATACTAGTATATACAGCCTACTGTTTTTTAAGAGCACGATTTATTTTTTTATAGCACTCATAAAATGGCAACATTATCTGACAGACATTCATTGATTCTGCGTTATAATAAATCACACCTGTCTTTCTGTGACAGAACTGGACTGTAACAGCCGAGAGGGCGTCAGCATGATTGAAAATGTCTTGGACAGTCTGAAATATATCACATCACCAAAAAGAGGCACATGACTAAGTGAGGTATGTACAAAGTTGTAGTCCTTGGCCATAACAGAATAAAGTTAAAGTGCTCTGACTATAAATAAAGTGAATGAAAGAATGCAATAGTCCATTTGTAACATTAACTAAGATTGATAAAAGCTGTAGAATATAAATTTTGCTCCTTGTTTGAGTGTGTTAATTTCAACATTTAAAAACTTGCTTTTGTCAACATTAAAAAACTGTGAACTGACTTATAAATAAAATGTTGTATTAAATTGCAAAGTATGGTTCAGTCCTTTTTTAAAATTTTTTAATTGAACACCATTTTAGTTTCTGTTCAGCGTTGGTTGATTAAACTGTATTATTGTGGCTAGCTATCTGTATCAGTAAAATCCAAAATTGGTCGACCTCCATTTGTAATTGGAACATGCTTGTCATCCTAACATCCTAAACTTGGTGTTGAGCAGGTCACTTTGGAAATTTAACAGGCCACAGATTACCTTATTTAAAATGTAATAAGTAGTAACTATTTTAATTACTTTATTAATGTATGTAACTGGTTATCATTTTGAAACATGTAAACCAGGCAGGGTTAACCTTCCAGTAGAACTCTGATTACTGACTGACTCTCCGACAGAATTAAGATTATAGTAATTTATTTTAATTGAAGTCACCACAAACTCAGATTTACTTTCCCCTTAATTGTCACTCATTTTTGAACACAGACTTTGTAGTGCACGACCCAAACTTAAATTTTTATCATTCATGAATGAAAACATTTTGTAACATGATATTGATGTACCATTTACATGGTAATGCAATGTCTGATTTTAAAATGGGTTTTAAAGGATGAATTTTGAGATTTTAAGCTTTCAGTTGAAATATCATTTCTGATGATTTCTAAAATGTGATAGAGAAAAAGGCAACGAAGAAGTCAATTTTTTTTAACAAAGGTCAGAACTCCTGTTATCATGTAGATTTATGAGGGTGCACTCTTGTCAGAAATTAATCCATTACTTTTCCTACATAATTTTAACAAAAAACATTGGTAAAATATATATTTGGGAGTCTTAGACCTTTACAACAATACATAGTTTGTCAAGATTAGATTAGATTTAATTGTAATATATATTCACTATAGTGAAGTAAATGTAGGTGTCCCGTATACGGGACGGGGTGACAGTTAACAGGTTTAAGATCACACTGAGGTTAAATTCATAACATGAAATAGTTTAATAGCTATGATACAGATTTTGAAAACAAATCCTTGTATAGCTACGACAGATAACACTGGGATCTAACAATGTCTTGGAAGAAATATACACAAACACAAAACAGCATTAATTAGAAGAAAAAAAAAGACTGATTGACTCCAGCAGTGGACCAGGCTAAAATAGCTAAACTAAAACCCGCTAAATTACTTAAAAGAAATTAAATACATAAAAAGAAAAGCATCTTAACTTCTCTAACTCTAACACCAAAACAGAGAACAAACAATACTTACAAAAGAAATGGCATCTATCTACAGTATCATAAAACTAATACATTTCTGCCATATTTGTCTTAATTTAGCAGAAATAGAAAGAATAGTACGCTATTTCAAAACCAGCCGGCTGGTAATGTAATGGTCTTACATCAATCCATGAGAAATATAAAGTAAAATACACAGGTGCTAGATTGATAATTATTTCAGTCTCTGCTGATTGTGACGTCTCTGTATCAGGTTCTTGTTCAACATCAGCTGATCCTGAGGAAACAGGATTGATGTCTATATACTCAGTCCTAAAGTAAAACACACAGACAGTATGAGAGATTACTGCTGTCACATCACATCAGCAGATTCATTTCAGAAAAAACACAGCCAGAGATATTAGCATATTCATATCAAAAGTGTATAATAAAAATATACTCACAATAGTACAGTTCTGACAGTTTATAATTTGGATCATCTTTTAGATCAGAAAGTAACTTCACTTCTGAATCTCTTAGTTTATTCCCAGACAGATATATTTCTTTCAGGTGTTTAGGGTTTGATCGCAGAGCTGAAGCCAGAGCAGCACAACCTTGACCTGTGACCCCACAATCTCTCAACCTGTAGAGAACAAGGACAATTCTCACTCTCAAACATTTTGTCTCAAGATCCTAAGACAATCTTTGTTCATTTCAAGTTTTTAGAACTGGTAAATTGACTACAACTATTATTACTTTTATATCACCGCACAGCCTTTTAGAAGTTTAGTGTTTAAACATTAAAAAAAATACGGTAAAAACAGTTATATTTTGAATATTATTACAATCTAAAATAACTGTTTCCCGTTGTAATATGTTCAAATCTAATTTATTGTGTTCAAAGCTGAAGAATGAAGTAATTATGATAAATTCAGTGTCACATCATCCTTCAGAACTCATTCTAATATGCTGATGCGCTGTTTGGGAAACATTTCTGTTAATTATAAATGCTTCATATTTTTTGTGGAAACTGTGAAATTATTTTTCAGGATCCTTTGATGAGTAATGAACTCAAAAGAAAAGCGATTTTTTTAAAAACTGGAATCATTTGGAATTATACATGTATTTACTGTCACTTTTGATCAATCAATGCACATGTCTTATCTCACACAGGAATAAAAAGCATTAAAGAGATGATCTTACTTTAGTCTCTCCAATTTACAGTGAGAATCCTTAAGTCCATCAGATAGATGCTTCATGCCCAAATCTAGTATTTTATTCCCAGACAGATCCAGTTCTCTCAGGTTTGAGGGGTTTGATCTCGGAACTGAAGCCAGAGCAGCACAACCTTTAGCTGTGATATTACAGCCACCCAAACTGTAGAGAGATTGAACATTTAAGTACAGTAAATTCAACACAGTAACAATAAAACAACAACAACAACAAAAAAAACTTAATGAGTCATATTATGCTTTTTCACTCAGTTTTTTTTTTTTTACTTTAGCAAATTACATCTTCAGGGAGGCAAACTCATAAGGTGTGAAACAAGTTGAGTAATAATAAACAATTGCATTTAATACTAATGATATTCATGGCTGTTTTAATTTTTGCTTTTATACGTTAAAGAACAGTCTCATGGCATGATATGTCAAAATATGGGTCAGTACTAACATAGGTTCACAGATCCTAGAACACACTTTAAGTAAAATGTTTTCAGTGTTACTTACTGTGCTGATCTGGATTCTTTAATCACAGGAAGCAGCTTCCAAACGTCTTTATCAGATGCATTTTCTCTTCCAATAAATTTATTCAGCTCAAACACATCGCTCGTTTGCTCTGTCAACAAGACAAACACTACAGCTGACCACTGCACAGAGGTGAGTTTGGCTTCAGCTAATGTTCCAGAGTTCAGATATTGTTGTATTTCCTCCACTATTGAATGATCACCAAGCTCATTCAGACAGTGGAACAGATTGATGGATATTTTTGGAGAGCAACCGCTGCTGATCTTCTTCTTGATGTACTCAACTGTTTCCTCGTTGCTCTCAGAGCTCCCTCTTGTCTGTTTCATTAGTCCTTGTAAAAGACCCTGATTAGACTTCACTGACAGACCCAGAAGAAACCGCAGGAGAAGATCCAGATGTCCATTCTTACTCTGTAGAGCCTTATTTACAGCTTTATTATGCAGGTCAGATAATGAAATCTTTGACATACTGGTGATGTCATCAAACACATTTATGTTGTTGTTTGTACAGGAGAGGTGCACATATAGAGCTGCTAGATGTTCCTGAACGCTCAGATGAACAAAGCAGAAGACCTTCACTTGATTCAAGCCAAACTCCTCTCTGAAGATCTGAGTGCACAATCCTGAGTACACTGATGCTTCTGTCACATCAATGCCACACTCTCTCAGGTCTTCCTCATAGAAGATCACACTGCCTTTTTTCAGTTGCTCATATGCAAGTTTTCCTAATTTGAATATCATCTCTTTGTCTGTGTCCTTCTTCTTGTTGTACTTCATGTCTTTGATGTTAATCTGTGCCATCAGGAAGTGTGTGTACATCTGAGTGAGAGTCTTGGGAATCTCTCCACTCTCTGCTTGACTCAACATCTTCTCCAGAACAGCGGCTGAGATCCAGCAGAAGACTGGGATGTGACACATGATGTAGAGACTCCTTGAAGACTTCAGGTGTGAGATGATCCTATCGGCCAGACTCTGATCACTGATTCTCTTCCTGAAGTATTCCTCCTTCTGTGGCTCACTGAAGCCTCGTACCTCTGTCACTCGATGGACACACTCAGAGGGGATGAGATCAGCTGCTGCTGGTCTGGAGGTGATCCAGATGAGAGCAGAGGGAAGCAGATTCCCCACAATGAGGTTCTTCAGCAGCACGTCCACTGATGCTGATTCACTTACATCACACAACCTCACATCGCTCTGAAAATCCAGAGACAGACGACACTCGTCCAGACCATCAAAGATGAACAACACTTTATATTTGTCATTAGATATTTCCATTTCTTTTGTTTCTGGGAAAAAATGATGAAGAAGATCTGAAAGACTGAGTGTTCTGTCCTTCATCAGATTGAGTTCTCTGAAAGAAAGTGGAAATATGAGCTGGACGTCCTGATTCTCTTGTCCTTCAGCCCAGTCCAGGATGAACTTGTGCACAGAGACTGTTTTTCCAATGCCAGCGACTCCTTTTGTCAGCACTCTTCTGATGGGTTTGTCTTGTCCAGGTAAAGCTCTAAAGATGTCACTGCATTTGATCTGTGTGTCCTCTGTTGCTGTCCTGGATTGTGTCTCAATCTGTCTCACCTCGTGTTCATTACTGATCTCTCCACTCTCACTCTCTGTGATGTAGAGCTCTATGTAGATCTCATTTAAGAGTGTTTGGTTTCCTTGCTTTGTTGTTCCTTCATAAAGATACTGAAACTTTTTCTTCAGATTGGATCTTAATTGGTTGAGGTCATCATGGCTGTAAAATTAACCACATTACATGTATAAAAGTGCAGAAGTCTAATGAAGGCAAGGATAATCATGTTATTGATTATAAACTATATGATGAATCTTTGCAGCATCAAGACCTTGTATTTTACCTGACACCAGGATACACGCTTTCATGCATGTCTTGTGGTTGATTCACCGAATCATCATATTTCATTTTCTTACTGCTTTGTTCTGGTACAGCTGGCAAGGATCGCTTCGTTCGCCTTAAAACAGCATAAAGTAAATCAACAATCAGATACTTTGAAGCTGTACTTACTTGCCAGAAACCTGCCAAAATAAAAGCTTGCCAATGTAAAGTCTGAAAATGATAAAAATTTATATTAAAAAAGTAAATATTAGCATTTTACATTTTAAGTTTACTATAAAATAATAGTATTTTTATTTTAAAATAATAGTATTATTAACACACTTTTTTATTTTGTTATAAAATAATATTTTTTATCATTATTTTTAATTTATATTTTATAGTTATACAGTATTTAATGGGTCACACTATTGGTGCTTTACCAATGCACGGTATGACTCGGTACGGTTCGGTAAAGCTCACTTTTGGGGAGTTTTCCACTGGGTACAGTACCTGGAACTTTTTTCAGTACCACCTCGTCTGAGGATCCAAGCAAGCCGTACTGTTACCAAAATGTGACGTAAATCCTGCTGATCACTGATTGGCTGGAGAGAATCATCCCTACCTTTGTCACTGAACTAGCAACACCTTTTTTAACAACCAAAAAATTATTTTGTGGTCTGTTGAGGAACCACAGACATTCCTCTAGTTCAGGGGTCCCAAAACTCAGTCCTGGAGGGCCGGTGTGCTGCAGAGTTTAGATCCAACCCCAATTAGACACACCTGAACCAACCAATCAAGCTCTCACTAGGCATACTAGAAACTTCCCGGCAGGTGTGTTGAGGCAAGTTGGAGCTAAACTCGGCAGCACACCGGCCCTTCAGGAGTGAGTTTGGGCACCCCTGCTCTAGTTGATAGCCGAGGAACGGATGCAGCAAGAGCTTGATGGGGTGATGCAGAATGAAAAAGTTTTTCAGGAGTTTGCTCACCTTTTGGCCATGACACGTTTAATCCCACCCACTTAAAGAGGTATTAAACTGCAGTGGAAACGCAAACCGTGTCGAGCCAAGTTGTACCAGTGGAAAATCGCCATATGTGCAGAGTGAGGTCCAGACCCAGGGACGGTTGCATCTATCTACACCTATTTTTTTTTCAAGACTGGTCAAAGCGTTTTAGTTATGAAAAGGTACATTGTTCTTATTTGTATTGGAAAAGTAAGACTGATTAACTCTTGGCAACTGGTAGTTCTGAAGACACAGTCTTAACATGGTTTACACAACTGGCCCCAGATCTCCAGGTTCTCTTATGAGAACCATGGTGATAAACTTATGTGCACCCTTTTTTATAGTTATTATCACTGATAAATGTAATTGTTTATCAAATATAATTTTTTTTTGGCTGCCATTTTATAAAACCATTAAGAGACTGGTCAATACCATAGGCAATTATATACCTGACACTCTGCTGGTCTCCATCCTTCATGTATGGTGGAGGATCTCTAGACATTTCACTCTTCATAGACACACAGCTGGACTTTCTGCCTGATCTTTTCCGCTTAACTGACCTATAACAGAACAGAGGTTACATTTAACTCTTTAAGTTATCCTATATTCATCCTTTACAATGTGAATCCATGAGCAGGAACCTGCAAATGCAGAACTGGAAGTTAGATATTATCCCCACCACGTTTGTTTACTAATTTTTGTGGCTAATTTATTTAACAATACGTACAATTACAAATAAGGTTTATGTTTAACACAACAGATTTAAACCAATTTCCAAAATTCCCGATATTTAATGAATGTTGGTTGAGTTTTTCATTATACTGCTGCTATTTTATAAAACCATTAAGAGACTGGGAGAGAACACAAGAGGTCATGGTAAAACCATAAGCTACTGTGTACCTGACACGTTGCGGTTTGTTTCCGGCCTTCATGTCTGGTGGAGGATCTATAAACCAGTCACTCTTCTTGGACACACAGCTCTTGAGAATCTTGAGAATCTGATCCCTCTTGCTGGACTGAACTGTAATAGAGCAAACAAGAGCGCTTGGTGACATCAAATGATGTGTCTCTTTCATAATAAAACCAGAAAAAGTGTAGCAAAGTAAAAATTGTAACTTTTGATGTCATGTTGTCTTTAATTAGGGATAAATCTTAATTTTTTTTTTTTACTTGACACATGCTGTTACATAAAACAAGTAAAAAAAAAAAATAAGCCAGGCTTATTTCAGTTAGTCTGATTTATTTGAACTTGATTTGGTTTCATAATGCAAAATTACCATAACTCAAACTCAGTCACTGTGGCAACTTATGCTGGAAAACTGGTTAAGAGCGGGATAACTGTTAGACTAAGGTGAGCTACTCTTAAACTGACCAATAGGAAGTTAGGAACACATTGATATTACAGTGCTGACTCTGTCACATAAAATTGTGATGTGGGAAAATTGTGATTTTATGTGATGGCTCTCCCACAGACCCTGAGCTGAGCGGCCTTCCATTACCGCTCCCCAGCCAGTAAGGGAAGCATCTGTCGAGATAGAAACCCGATGACAAAGAGCTCCCAATACCGGACCCTGGGACAGGAACCAGTGTTCTCTCCATATGACCAAGGCGCGGAGACAAAGCCACGTGATCTTGATCGTATAAAGTGGGTTTCCCCTTGGGGAGAACCCTCTGGTCCTGAGCCACCACTGTAAAGGTCTCATGCCCAGCAGGCCAAAGGGGATCACATTGGACGCTGCTGCCATAAGACCCAACAATCTCTCGAACTGTTTCACAGTGCGTGACTGGCCTAGCTTTAGCTCTGATGTGGCTGTGAGGATGTTGGCTATACGAGCGGGCGAAAGAGCGGCTCGCATCGTGACCGACTCTCATACCACCCCAAGAAAAGTGGTCCTCTGTAATGGAGATAGCACACTCTTCTTGGTATGGAGATATGGAAGTACGCATCTTTTAGGTCTATCGTGATGAACCAGTTCTCGGATCTGATTTGAGTCACGATCTGTTTGAGTGTCAGCATCTTGAATTTTAATTTCTGAACTGTACAATTCAACAGACGAAGATCTAAAATGGGACGCAGCCCTCCATCCTTTTTTTGGAACAATGAAATAAAGACTGTAAAAACCCGATGCCCTGTCGGGAGGATACACCTGCTCTATAGCATTTTTCGCTAAAAGAGATTTTACTTCTTGGTCCATGACCAGAGCCTGCTCGGGATTACTTTGAGCAACCCCACGTTGTAGTGTGGGGGACAAGAACCGAACTGGATTCTGTAACCCTTCTCTACTATCCGCAGGACCCATTGAGATATATTTGGCAGACTTTTCCATTCTGTCAGACATTCTACTAAGGGAACCAGCCTCTCGAGGCTGGCCTCTGGTGTAATTTGAACAACTAGTTCGGGGACCTGAAGCCGAAGCCCAGGAATCACCCGAGCTAACTGCTCTTGAACCCCCTTCAGAGGGAGCGAGCCTGACGCAGCGTCTGGGAGACACAGTGCCAGAGACCCGCTGGAGACCGCTGCGCCCCGAGGCACCAAGGGTGGCGGGGTTGGTAGGACGGCCCCGTGAGAGCACCGAGACGGGATGGGCACCATATACTGAGGTGTACACTGCACCGTCTCGATTGGGGCTGCCCTCACAGGTCTGACCCATTTAGCGTCAGGACCTTTTCTTCTGAGCCAAAGCTTTCTTAGCGAGAAGAACGGTCCTCAGATCCGGCTTCTGCTTAGATTGCTTTGGCTGTGAGTGCTGGCTTGGTCCCCATGATTTTTGAGGAGGAGCGCGAGACGCAACACTCTCTTTTTGAAACACACGATATGAGGAGCATGACGGCTGGGGCTGCCTTGCACGCCCAGCAGTCTCAGGAGGATTAGATCGGCGAGGGAGAAAACTTTTAAAAGCTTCAGATTGCTTTTTATTTTCTTGAAATCTTTCAACCATTTCATTCACAGTATCACCAAACAGACCTTCATGAGAAATGGGAGCGTCTAAAAGAAAAGATCTATCTTTATCTTTAATATCTGAAAGAATAAGCCAAAGGTGTCTTTCTGTAGAAACCAAAGCAGCCATAGATCTACCAATAGCACGTGCTGTTTCTTTAGTCGCCCTGAGAGATAAATCCGTAGCCCAACGAAGTCCACGAATTTCGTCACGCCTGACTCGTCACGTCTGTTCCGCCCGGGGCATCGCTTCATAACCATTTTCTTTCAGCCCTCTTATATCAGAATAAATGCGCACTTGAGGGCTTAAAAGACGTGACGAATATGGCTTATTCCACGATCTAGACAGCTCACTGTGAAGATCAGGAAAAAATGGAAGACCCCATGACGTAGGAGACGTTTAAGAAAACAGAAAAAGATACCGCATGCTCCACTCCCAAACCAACTACACAAAGCTTGAGTGTATCCCCACCCATTAAATAACGCAGGCAGGAAGAAGGACACTGTTTGAATAGTTGCTTCGCCATTATATAAACTTTGAACAAGACAACAGTAAATATGACAGACAGGTTTGACACAGATCGCTTGCTGAGGCACAGAAAGCTAACACCGGTTGGGGTTTTTATCAATTCCTGGTCGTGACGTCACTCCTGACGCTCACTCTCGCCATTGGACTAGTTGACATGGATGCTTCAGACGCACTCACGCAGAATGCGTTCCCAAGGCGTTATCAATGCATCGTCTCTCCCACGATGGGGAACCAGGGTTTCTGCAGGATATTTAAGCTCAAATTTAAGACTTTTTAAGACATTTTTTAAGGCCTGAACACAAAAATTAATCCCATATGAGCGGGGTAGGGCAATGTCTATAGTATCATATAAAGTACCATAAAATATAATAGAATTACTGTAAAAAGCATAGTTTACAGTTCAGATACAAGTTTTCACAAAACCAAAGTTTTATAAAATGATTTATAAAAAAACTTTACATTTCAGCCTTAAAAGTCAAAAGTATTAATTAATATATTAATTTAAACAGTTATTATCAATAAATTATTATAATTAAACAACATAAATTAGGGGTGTGCAATATTGAAAAAAAAGATATCTCCATAATATTCTTGGATTTTATTGATAACGATAATTAGACAATGTTAATAGAAAATTAATGTGATATTGTGTTTGTATCGTAAGGACTACCGTGGACTGCTGACTCCTGAATTTTCTGATATTCTAAATTTCCATCCTGTTTTATGGCCATTCTCACCTTTAAGGCATTTTTTTCTAAAAGTGTGCACCATCTTTTAAGTCAGATTCTTGCATTTGGGTTGTTACCAAGCAAATTAAATCAGCATCAACAGAATTGATCTTTGCAATGCAGAGGAAACGCAGAAGCTGCATTAGAAGTGTCATTTACGTGCATTTACACACTGTTTAATGCAGCCCAGAGGGACATGGAATACCTTAACCTGCAGTTACAAATGCATGAATAATGTTTTGATATTATAAACTAAAATATTGAAAACTGATGTTTGAAATGATTAAAAAAAATAAAAGATAAATAAAAATGTGAAATTAAAACCACCAGTATGCGACAGTAAGTCACTGTTAATAAGTGAGTCGATTGAACCGAATCATTTAAACAATTGATTCATGCAGGAACAAACAGAATCCTGTTGCTCTGTTTTTTGTTTTTTTTTCTTGGAGAAAAAGCATAAACAGGACATATGGTGTCTAAAACATAATCTCTTAAAGGGATCCCCAGGTATTAAGACATGTATAGCTTAATATACCATAAATGATGTCTCTTACTGAAATATGTAATAGAAAACCCATGAAAGATGTATGTTATTTAAAAAAATCACATACAGTAGTTTTATGCATATTTTGGACTATTTGGGGCACCATTATTCTGATGACGTAAAATGGTAGAAATCGGTGAGCCGCTGCCGCTACCTGTTGCTGTTTTTACCACAACACATGATTAGCGTTGACAACTTTGAAAATGAAATACTGATATGATGGCTACAGCTACTGAAAGAGCGTACCGGTGGTGATGGATATAAGATTTTTCCCCACAAGGAGTCAGAACACCCATGATCTCGGGGGAAACCTGCGCTGAGAAATTCCTCCAGTGGCTGCAGCATCAACATTAGCATCGGCAAGTTAACATCCTAACAAGATTAACAAAATACAACATCCAGAAGCCACACAATGTGGTATCGTATCAGTATTTTATTTTCTTGAGTTTATTTTCTGAGTTGTGTCACTGTAAAAAGCGCCAGTATCTTTCATGGGTTTTCTGTTTCATATTTCAATAAGAGACATAATTTGTTATATTAAGTTGTACATGTCTTAATACCCGGGGATACCTTTAATATTAACTACTTATTTAACTGTTGTATAAAACAAATATCACATTTGTAATCATGCAGGGCAGGTTATGTTCTGAGTTACAGATCTCAAACTGAAGCTGGACCAATCAGATGTTAGAGAAGTGACACATGTCTGACACAAAGTCAGTCCAGTTTATCTCGCTCCAAATTAAAGGTCAATAATGCTAAAAAAAAAAACTATAGAAGTCGTCTGGCTTTAAAAAAATATATAAATCATTTTATGATTTATATAATCATTGTGATTCATATTATTATTATTTTTCTTTTACACACAAGCAATTTTAGTTTAAGTTATCATATATCATTTATCTTAAATAAATATTAATGTATACAGATCATGTAATATAAAAAAGCTGTAATTTCAAAAGATTGGACTATTTAAAAAAAAAAAAAAAATCTGACCTTACATGTTCCAGTCTCTATCGCTATATATTTTCAAATGTATAAACTAAGTTAAAAAGTTTCACTTGTGAATGCGCTGATATAGCAAGATATTTTATGTTATTTGTCCTCCTTATGTTATTACGTTTAAATTTGTCATATACTTCAATCTCTTAACCTTTAATTTTTAATCTCACTGGGACTACAAACTTGCTTTGTACTGCAAGGCTTATGATTGGTTGTTCACCAGTGATGTCATACATTCATGTGCACACTCTCCACAAACTCAGGATCAAAAGCCTGAATTGACAAAAAAAAGTTGATGAACAGCATCAAGGTAAGAACAAAGCCGGATTAGAGAGGTTTGGTTTTTGTCAACTCAAAACTAATCCTGTAAGTCTGAATTAGTTCAGCTATCTTTATGGTACAGGCCCCAGATCTGTGGAAATGACTGGGATTGTTATGCTTATGTCAAAGTGGCCTTTGTTTTTACACAATGTCCACTCCATCCTTTTCTTAAGCAATAACACTATTTCTGTTAACCCAGCAGTGACTATGTTCTACATTTACTATTTCAGTGAAGTTGAATAATTTAATAGGATGATAGAGAAACAATTGAGAAAAGAGGGGAGAGAATCCAGATGTCAGGTAGTGCTGCTGCATACATCACAATGTGTGCTTTAAATATTTAAATGTCAGGAAAAGTCATGTCAATAATTATATTTCTATTCTGATTTCTTGCATCTCTATTCTTTTTTCAGTTCAAATGGGCTTTATCGACATGAATTTTTCAAGAACCTTTATTCCCACAACATAACGTTTTTTTCCAAATCTTTGAACAGCATTCAATAACAGTATTATAAACATTAATTGGTATTAAGATTTATATAATTATTTTTGTATTGTATTTGTGTGTGCACGAAGATCTTTTAAATATGAAATGTAAAATCAGAGAATAGAAAATGTTCAAGTAAATGTTCCTTATTTCATTCACTTCCCTCACGTTCTCTCTCTTAGGAGTCAGTGAAGATGTTGTGCAAGTTCTTTCTAATGAGATTCACATCATGAAGAAATTAGTTTTTGTTTGTGTTCAAGTTCAACTGTCATAATATAATATACACAATCTTAAATCTACCTCAGAGTCATCCTTGTGTCTTCCCTCTGAACTTGAAAATGTGGTTAATCTAGTGACTGAAAAGACTATAACGTGATCCCTTGTTTATTTTACTTGAGTTATTATTTTATGATACTTAGACCTAATAATTACCCAATTACTCAACATTCCTAGGACCCTAGTTTAATTACTGTCACGGTTTACGCTGCCTGAAGGAATACGGAGCCGAGGATAAATGAAATAAGGCTTTTAATATATACAACTCATGGAGCACAGCGATAGACACACGTAAGTGAGTGAGTTAGTCACAAGTGATGAGACCCGACAAAACAGAACTGAAAGGACAAGGCTTATGTACAGCGGATAATGGGGAAACGCAGGTGGATGGAATCACTAAATTAACACACATGAGGAAGAGAATAGACACACCTGGGAACTAATCAAACCAAAACACGGAAAGACAGAAACTGGGTCACGGGCAAAAACACACTAAATGAGTCCAGGTGTGACAGTACTCCCCCCTCCCGGTAGGTGCGTCCTCGCACCGTAGAAACAACAGAGGGAGGCGTGGGTGGGAACTTGGGAGGAGGTTCCGGTGGAGGACGGACTCCCAGGAGGGGGCCAGCAGACAGGGACCACAGGAGGAGGAGCCAGGGAGGAGACAGGAGCAGGAGGAGCCAGATGGTCCACCAGAGACCAGCCAGGACGGAGATCCAAGGTGGAGTCGACGGCGGGAGGAGCCATGGTGAAGGAGGGGTCGACGACACCAGGGGGCCGACAGGCGGAGACTGCACCGGTGGGTGAGGAGCCCAAGATGGAGCAGCACAGCCGCAGAGCCAGGGGGACATCGAGGTTCCGGAGGGCCTAGGTGGAGCAGGAGGCTCAGGCGACCAAGGCGGAGGCGGGGTCCTGGCAGACCGCTGTGGAGCCGGAGCGACCGAGGATGGAGGTGGAACCGGAGGGAAGGAGGAGCCTGACAGAGCCGGAGGGATGGAAAGACGAGGTGGAACCGGAGGAGTGGAGTCCCGAGGCGGCGGATGGTCGACGACTGACCAAGGTGGAGCCGGAGGGACGAGGGAGCCCGGTGGAGCAGGTGGGATGACAGACCACGGTGGAGACGAGGGAGCTAAGAGCCAAGGCGGAGCCGCTGGGTCGAAGGACCGAGGAGGAGTCCAGGGCTCGGAGGCTGGAGGCGGAGACAGGGCCTTAACGCGCCAAGGCGGAGCTGGAGACTGGCAGTCCAGCGGCAACCACCGCGCCCCGATGGCGCGGACTGAGGGTGAGCTGCGGGACTGACTGGCACCAGCAGGGATGGCGAGGAACTGGCTGGTCTAGGAGGAGGAGAGAGGAGAAGGATGGGAGGAAGGACAGGAGGATCAGGACTGGACGGAACCAGCGAAAGAGTAGAGGGACCAGCAGGTTTGGGAGGAGGCGGGAGAGGGAGGCTGGGAGGGAATACAGGAGACACAGAAGATTCAGGGCTGGGTGGAACCAGCGGAGACACAGATGATTCAGGGCTGGGCGGAACCAGCGGAGACACAGAAGATTCAGAGCTGGGCGGAACCAGCGGAGACACAGAAGATTCAGAGCTGGGCGGAACCAGCGGAGACACAGAAGATTCAGAGCTGGGCGGAACCAGCGGAGACACAGAAGATTCAGAGCTGGGCGGAACCAGCGGAGACACAGAAGATTCAGAGCTGGGCGGAACCAGCGGAGACACAGAAGATTCAGAGCTGGGCGGAACCAGCGGAGACACAGAAGATTCAGAGCTGGGCGGAACCAGCGGAGACACAGGAAACTCAGGGCTGGGCGGAACCAGCGGAGAAACAGGAAACTCAGGGCTGGGCGGAACCAGCGGAGAAACAGAAAACTCAGGGCTGGGCGGAACCAGCGGAGAAACAGAAAACTCAGGGCTGGGCGGAACCAGCGGAGATACAGGAAACTCAGGGCTGGGCGGAACCAGCGGAGAAACAGAAAACTCAGGGCTGGGCGGAACCAGCGGAGAAACAGAAAACTCAGGGCTGGGCGGAACCAGCGGAGAAACAGAAGATTCAGAGCTGGGCGGAACCAGCGGAGACACAGAAGATTCAGAGCTGGGCGGAACCAGCGGAGATACAGGAAACTCAGGGCTGGGCGGAACCAGCGGAGAAACAGAAAACTCAGGGCTGGGCGGAACCAGCGGAGAAACAGAAAACTCAGGGCTGGGCGGAACCAGCGGAGAAACAGAAAACTCAGGGCTGGGCGGAACCAGCGGAAATGGAGCAGAGGAAATGACTGGAGGAGGTAGGAGTGGGAGACTGAGAGGGTATACAGGGGAATCAGGGCTGGACGGAACCAGCGGGGAAACAGGAAAATTAGGGATTACCTCCATAGACCAGTCCATCAGATCCAGAACTTGCTCCATATGATCTTCAGAGACTGCATACAGCTCACCCTCAGTCGCAGGAGTGTGGGCAGGGCTTTCCTCCACGCCCTCGATCTCCACGAGGACTCCCACGATGCACGGTGTGGCCGGCTCACACACCTGGTCAGTCGCGCTCTCGAGATCCTGTTCCCTGTCAATGGATTGCTCGGGCTCTGCGGCTGCGGAGGGCTCTGGCTCCGTGAAGCGAGTTGGTGGCTGGCTGGTCTCTGGGTAGGGAGTGGGACTGGCGAGATCCTCTATGGGGCTGATGGTGAAAGATGAGCCATTTCTCGCCAGAGTCCACTCCACGTATGCGGCGAAATCCTCCCGAGGACCATCTTCGGGCGACAACGCTCTGCACTTGGAGTTCAGGCTGGTGTTGTAGAAGGTGCAGAGCGCGTCGTCCGGGTAGCTGGTGGCATTAGCTAATAGCAGAAACCGTCTGGTGTGGTCCTCGAGAGAGCGTCCTTCCTGCTCCAGCATGAGGAGGAGGAATCCGGGGCTAGAGAGGGGATCCATCAAACACTACGAAACAAAAAGACTGAGAAAAAACGAAAGCAAAACGGAGGGAAAGACGCAGTTTTAAACTTTTTTTTCTTTATGGTCGGGTCTTCTGTCACGGTTTTCGCTGCCTGAAGGAACACGGAGCCGAGGATAAACGGAATAAGGCTTTTAATATATACAACTCATGGAGCACAGCGATAGACACACGTAAGTGAGTGAGTTAGTCACAAGTGATGAGACCCGACAAAACAGAACTGAAAGGACAAGGCTTATGTACAGCGGATAATGGGGAAACACAGGTGGATGGAATCACTAAATTAACACACATGAGGAAGAGAATAGACACACCTGGGAACTAATCAAACCAAAACACGGAAAGACAGAAACTGGGTCACGGGCAAAAACACACTAATTGAGTCCAGGTGTGACAATTACAATAAAGAAAGTAGTATTGTGGTGAAATAAACCTTTAAAAAAAAAAAGTTGTTAAAACTGGGTGAAAATACTGCCGTGGGTGGCACTTTTTTCAGTCCTCCAAAGCTAGGGTCCTAGAAATGTGGTCCAGGGACTGCAGTTCTCAGACTCGGTAGGTGGCGCTGTCACAAAAAAACTAGGGTCCAAGAAATGCAATCCTACAAATGCGTTCCTGAAATTGCGGCCTCTGACAGATAATAATGGGTTTCAGTTAATACACATAGGCATCCTGAAGCTCACTGTGTTTTCAGCCTCAATATATGAGTACATGAACACTTAAACAATCTCTAGAACTGCTCTAAGTCACTTCATGAGCATTTTTCTTATTTTGAGAAAACTATCGTCATATCATACACAAAGGGACTGCAATGTTTCAAAGACTCCAATGTTTCAAGAGTTTAGTGCATGGAATAGGTTACATGCTTATTAGATAACCGTATTTGAGTTGATTTATATGCTTTTATTTATTATTATTTTTTAATTAACTATTTTTTTCAAACCATTGCAGTGTTAAAAAAAAAAAAACAGTATTTAAATGAATAAAATATTAATGATTCCATCTCGGATTATCCCGGGTTGCTATGGTCACGCAGGTTTGTTTACATATTAAACTCGTGCCCACGAGAAAAACATATCATCCCTCGACATAAGAAGTCGTGGCCAAGAGAAATGGATGTTGTTTCCTCAACATGGCATCTCGAGGCCACAACATAAGGATGTTGTTACCTCGACAAAATGATCTCGTGGCCACGACATAATATGACATTCCCACGAGTTATTATTTCGTGGCCACAACAACACTAAGTAAACCGAACAAGTAACTTTACCGGCTCCGTAAATTTGAGCTTTAGAATTTTACAGATAGTATTTATACTCTAACAACAACATTACACACTAACTAAAGTTTAAAACAAGGGATCACGAAGAACGGGACCTTTAACATTTGCAAATAAACATTCATTAGAGAAATTTAGAAAAGTAGTCAAAAAGCAAAAGTAATCAGTTACATTAATAAAGTAATTGAAAAAGTTACACTACTATTACATTTTAAATATGGTAACTTGTAATCTGTAACCTATTACATTTCCAAAGTACACTTTCCCCACACTGATTGGGAAATGTCCCGATTGATCTTTTAGATTATTTTATGCCAGGTTTCGGACTTTAATCCCCACTATTCCCTTGGTGTGTCTGATTAGTCTGATCTTCCCGACTCTGACTGGAAATAACAGAAAGACTGATTCAGACATAGCTATTAAACACGGTCACAGTAATTCGATTAGAAATTTAGCCACAGGGAATGTTTATGAACTTCCATGTAGAAATGTTGCTATTGAGTAAACTGAAATTTAACGAGTTGATTGAGTAAACAACAAAGACAGAAGGCATGGATTAAGGCTATTAAAATATGTTACTGAACAAGTCAAGTTCACTAATGATTGTAACTGATCTGAGCAAAGACACTTACTAGGTTTTTTTTTTTTTTTAGCAATGAAGGTTATATTCTATTGCTGGGTTATACTCTATTGTCTTAGTTATAGATATTGTTTCTAGTTATAACTATTGTTTATATATATATATATAGATTTTTTTGCTTTAAAGGATTCTCATATTTTAACGATTATTAAATGTCATTAGCTCTGAGGTGGGTACATGTGGCGTCAGCAACATACAATCCAAAAACAACAACAAAAAAACATTAAAGCTGAATGAGTCAGAATAATAGTCTAACTAAGCAGAACAACAATAATTGAAGATAGTTAATCGTTTTAGTGATTTATATTAAGGCGCTTTAGATTAATATAGAACCCTGCAACATTGAAATGGGATTCGACCTTAAGCTGCTTTCGCGTCGATTTTATTCGACACAGACTTACACCATTTTACAAATCGTTTATCTAACAAATATAGTCATCACACAAGTTTTATGTATCAAATATTATCTTTCATACTTACTTTTTGTCCTATGATAACTTGATGCAGTTGTTTGAAGGGAAATGGCTCCTGTAACTGTAACTCTTTCACTTTTGGATTGTACTGCAGTATCTTAACATATTATAACGTTACACATTAACTAGAAAAAAAAAAACATGTAAGACTATAAGCCCTATAAGACTAAAATGGTTTCTTCCATGTTATCTGGAAAGAAATAATTTTAGCCTGATAGGGCTTTTTTTCTAGTTAATGTGTAACGTTACAGTATGTTTTAGATAAGTCTAATAAAACGGCATTGATGCTTCTCGTCATAACACAACGATGCCATCGGTCCAATGGTGATGAAAAGTGTAAGATATACACTCACCTAAATTATTATTAGGAACACCTGTTCAATTTCTCATTAATGCCATTATCTAATCAACCAATCACATGGCAGTTGCTTCAATGCATTTAGGAGTGTGGTCCTGGTCAAGACAATCTCCTGAACTCCAAACTGAATGTCAGAATGGGAAAGAAAAGTGATTTAAGCAATTTTGAACGTGGCATGGTTGTTGTTGGTGCCAGATGGGCCGGTCTGAGTATTTCACAATCTGCTCAGTTACTTGGATTTACATGCACAACCATTTCTAGGGTTTACAAAGCATGGTGGTAAAAGGGAAAACATCCAGTATGCGGCAGTCCTGTGGGCGAAAATGCCCTCTTGATGCTAGAGGTCAGAGGAGAATGGGCCGACTGATTCAAGCTGATAGAAGAGCAACTTTGACTGAAATAAGCACTCCTTACAACCGAGGTATGCAGCAAAGCATTTGTGAAGCCACAACACGCACAACCTTGAGGCGGATGGGCTACAACAGCAGAAGACCCCACCGGGTACCACTCATCTTTACTACATACAGGAAAAAGAGGCTACAGTTTGCACGAGCTCACCAAAATTGGACAGTTGAAGACTGGAAAAATGTTGCCTGAGTCTGGATTTCTGTTGAGACATTCAGATGGTAGAGTCAGAATTTGACGTAAACAGAATGAGAACATGGATCCATCATGCCTTGTTACCACTGTGCAGGCTGCTGCTGTGCAATGGTGTGGGGGATGTTTTCTTGCCACACTTTAGGCCCCTTAGTGCCAGTTGGGCATTGTCATTAAATGCCACGGCCTACCTGAGCATTGTTTCTGACCATACGACCCTCTTAAAAATGGTCTAGGGGTAAAAGGAGTAACATTCAAATTTGGTGGTTAAACTGTATCCCTTTATGACCACCATGTACCACTGATGGCCACTTCCAGCAGGATAATGCACCATGTCACAAAGCTTGAATAATTTCAAATTGGTTTCTTGAACATGACAATGAGTTCACTGTACTAAAATGGTCCCCACAGTCGCCAGATCTCAACCCAATTGAGCATCTTTGGGATGTGGTGGAACGGGAGCTTCGTGCCCTGGATGTGCATTTCTAAAGAATGCTTTCAGCACCTTGTTGAATCAATGCCATGTAGAATTAAGGCAGTTCTGAAGGTGAAAGCGGGTCAAACACAGTATTAGTATGGTGTTCCTAATTATCCTTTAGGTGGGTGTATCTGGCTCCAAAAACCACACATGGCTTATGAATATGAATTACGTAATGTGCCCGGAAGAGGTATCTGATTGGCTATAAGTAAATGGGTTTGGCAGTTATCCTATCATTTTCTCATTTCCTCGATTTTGCATTGCAAGATTCGCTGGTAAAATCTGAAGCAACACATGACAGGGTTTAAACAATCTGTATATTATACTAACGTTTAGGAGACCACCTGTGGGACTTGACACTTCATTAATGTTGCATCTTTGTTAACATTTTGTCACAAAGAATAAAGATTATATATATATTTCTGAACAAAAAGTCTCAAACACACTATCTGGTTTTGTAAAGATACATAATAAATCTCATGATTAATTACATTTCTGATCTGACTTTTACTATATCTTTTTCTATCACTGAAACGATCAGCCTTAAGACTTCTAATTTCCATCTTGACAAAATAGAGACTATCTAGGAAAGAATAATACAGATACGCAGACTATGCATGAAATATGTCTGAAGTAGTTGTTGTATGTTTTTTTTTGGTTTGTTTTGTTTAGTCCTGCGATACATCACCAGACTGCATATTCTCATGATAACCAGCAGATGGCGTTAATGACTTTTCAAATAATTGAACAGAATTTTACAGAATGTAGTGGAAGCTGGAAATATTAGTATTGATGTACCAGGAATTTAATGAAATAAAAATGAACAATTAGGTCTTTGCTAAACGATTACACATTAGTTTAACAGCCATTCTCAATGACATTTTAATTACTTTTTGTCCTTCCAGAGCACCTTAAATTAATATTTTCCCCTAACATTAAAGTTCGAATCCTAATAATTCTTACCTTAATTGTTACGTGAGGTCTCTTTTTTCTGCAGAACACAAAATAAGGTATTTCGAAGAACACTGGAATCCACTGACACATATTTCAAAATATTGCCTTGTGTCTCACATAAGATAAAACACATACAGGGTTGGAACATAAATGGCATGTGCAGCTGTATAAGTGACTGTACAGCAGCAACTGTGAAATTAAATACCACGTCCTATATCTAACTTGTGTCATTTATAACAGTTAAAATGTATGGCTTTTACATTCAGCAAAGGTTGTTCTGGATTTAAGCAGAATCTTTAACCACAATCCTAAGAAAGCAGACATCAGAAATTGTTTTTTATTTTAATTACTGAATATAGGCTACAGTTAAGAAAATGATGGTCTCTACTACCATAACATTTCATATTGATACATTTCAAAGGGTTGTATGAGTGCTTGAGGAAGCACATACTGCAGACAGACAGATAGATAGAACCTTTCAGATGAAACAATGCGCGCTCTCGCGTTCAGCTGTCTGCGCGTTCGCGTACCTCCCTCCCCACCCAGGAGTGAGCGCACGCGAGTATTTCCACAGCACGAGAGAGAGTGAAATACACCAGAGTCAGCCCGCAGAGAGACACACATGAGCACAAGCGGAGCAGTGTTTCAATGAATGATCCAGCAGCAGCAGCAGCAGAAACATGCGCTTCTCAGCCACGCCTGCCCTGAACAACACCGTGAACTAGGATACAAGGTATGACAGAACATCAGACACAACTTCTCCCATCAACAAACTGTGTGATCGCGCAAAACGAGAAGAGCGTTTTCATCCTTCAGATGATCTCAGTATGATGATGCTTGCTTCTGTCTGGGACTGAAAAGTAAACGAGCACGAGATAAAGAGCAGGTGTAATGGAATAAAGCGACGCCTTCAGCTTGTTTTGCTTTTAATGTTAGATCATGTTCTTTATTGGTGCTTTCGGTGCAGATAACATGCAAAAGTATTGCTATTATTTTAGGAGCTCTTAAATTATTGTTAGTGCATGTTTGTTTGTGTGTGTAGATTCTCTTAGTTGCGGATGATGTGCAAATATAAACTGTTATACAGGATTTTAGGAGACAGCCTATATTTATAATGTGTGAATGCATAAACATAAATTCCTAAACTCATGTGGGATTCCCGTTGGTGTCTGTGGACACTTGTTTGTTTCTCTGTCAGTGTGATCACTTTAAATGAAAGCAGTTCGTATAGGGGATGGCATAGTCTTAAATGCATGACAAACCCGTTGTTATAATGTTTGATGGATGTAAATGTTTGGTCACATAAACGGAACGCTTATTGTGTGACCTTCCTATATCATTGTTTTGATTGTTGAATCTGATGTTATGAAACTAAATGTCAGCGATGTGATAACGGGCACTTTAATGCTCGGGACTGACGGGATTGCACCGTGCATGCGGGGTTTCCTCGATTCTTCTGCAGATGGAGGTTCCCTTCTCCTCCCTCCCTTTTAAAACGAGCATTCAGGGTTTGTTCAGAATGCAATACTAGTATATACAGCCTACTGTTTTTTAAGAGCACGATTTATTTTTTTATAGCACTCATAAAATGGCAACATTATCTGACAGACATTCATTGATTCTGCGTTATAATAAATCACACCTGTCTTTCTGTGACAGAACTGGACTGTAACAGCCGAGAGGGCGTCAGCATGATTGAAAATGTCTTGGACAGTCTGAAATATATCACATCACCAAAAAGAGGCACATGACTAAGTGAGGTATGTACAAAGTTGTAGTCCTTGGCCATAACAGAATAAAGTTAAAGTGCTCTGACTATAAATAAAGTGAATGAAAGAATGCAATAGTCCATTTGTAACATTAACTAAGATTGATAAAAGCTGTAGAATATAAATTTTGCTCCTTGTTTGAGTGTGTTAATTTCAACATTTAAAAACTTGCTTTTGTCAACATTAAAAAACTGTGAACTGACTTATAAATAAAATGTTGTATTAAATTGCAAAGTATGGTTCAGTCCTTTTTTAAAATTTTTTAATTGAACACCATTTTAGTTTCTGTTCAGCGTTGGTTGATTAAACTGTATTATTGTGGCTAGCTATCTGTATCAGTAAAATCCAAAATTGGTCGACCTCAATTTGTAATTGGAACATGCTTGTCATCCTAACATCCTAAGATTGGTGTTGAGCAGGTCACTTTGGAAATTTAACAGGCCACAGATTACCTTATTTAAAATGTAATAAGTAGTAACTATTTTAATTACTTTATTAATGTATGTAACTGGTTATCATTTTGAAACATGTAAACCAGGCAGGGTTAACCTTCCAGTAGAACTCTGATTACTGACTGACTCTCCGACAGAATTAAGATTATAGTAATTTATTTTAATTGAAGTCACCACAAACTCAGATTTACTTTCCCCTTAATTGTCACTCATTTTTGAACACAGACTTTGTAGTGCACGACCCAAACTTAAATTTTTATCATTCATGAATGAAAACATTTTGTAACATGATATTGATGTACCATTTACATGGTAATGCAATGTCTGATTTTAAAATGGGTTTTAAAGGATGAATTTTGAGATTTTAAGCTTTCAGTTGAAATATCATTTCTGATGATTTCTAAAATGTGATAGAGAAAAAGGCAACGAAGAAGTCAATTTTTTTTAACAAAGGTCAGAACTCCTGTTATCATGTAGATTTATGAGGGTGCACTCTTGTCAGAAATTAATCCATTACTTTTCCTACATAATTTTAACAAAAAACATTGGTAAAATATATATTTGGGAGTCTTAGACCTTTACAACAATACATAGTTTGTCAAGATTAGATTAGATTTAATTGTAATATATATTCACTATAGTGAAGTAAATGTAGGTGTCCCGTATACGGGACGGGGTGACAGTTAACAGGTTTAAGATCACACTGAGGTTAAATTCATAACATGAAATAGTTTAATAGCTATGATACAGATTTTGAAAACAAATCCTTGTATAGCTACGACAGATAACACTGGGATCTAACAATGTCTTGGAAGAAATATACACAAACACAAAACAGCATTAATTAGAAGAAAAAAAAAGACTGATTGACTCCAGCAGTGGACCAGGCTAAAATAGCTAAACTAAAACCCGCTAAATTACTTAAAAGAAATTAAATACATAAAAAGAAAAGCATCTTAACTTCTCTAACTCTAACACCAAACAGAGAACAAACAATACTTACAAAAGAAATGGCATCTATCTACAGTATCATAAAACTAATACATTTCTGCCATATTTGTCTTAATTTAGCAGAAATAGAAAGAATAGTACGCTATTTCAAAACCAGCCGGCTGGTAATGTAATGGTCTTACATCAATCCATGAGAAATATAAAGTAAAATACACAGGTGCTAGATTGATAATTATTTCAGTCTCTGCTGATTGTGACGTCTCTGTATCAGGTTCTTGTTCAACATCAGCTGATCCTGAGGAAACAGGATTGATGTCTATATACTCAGTCCTAAAGTAAAACACACAGACAGTATGAGAGATTACTGCTGTCACATCACATCAGCAGATTCATTTCAGAAAAAACACAGCCAGAGATATTAGCATATTCATATCAAAAGTGTATAATAAAAATATACTCACAATAGTACAGTTCTGACAGTTTATAATTTGGATCATCTTTTAGATCAGAAAGTAACTTCACTTCTGAATCTCTTAGTTTATTCCCAGACAGATATATTTCTTTCAGGTGTTTAGGGTTTGATCGCAGAGCTGAAGCCAGAGCAGCACAACCTTGACCTGTGACCCCACAATCTCTCAACCTGTAGAGAACAAGGACAATTCTCACTCTCAAACATTTTGTCTCAAGATCCTAAGACAATCTTTGTTCATTTCAAGTTTTTAGAACTGGTAAATTGACTACAACTATTATTACTTTTATATCACCGCACAGCCTTTTAGAAGTTTAGTGTTTAAACATTAAAAAAATACGGTAAAAACAGTTATATTTTGAATATTATTACAATCTAAAATAACTGTTTCCCGTTGTAATATGTTCAAATCTAATTTATTGTGTTCAAAGCTGAAGAATGAAGTAATTATGATAAATTCAGTGTCACATCATCCTTCAGAACTCATTCTAATATGCTGATGCGCTGTTTGGGAAACATTTCTGTTAATTATAAATGCTTCATATTTTTTGTGGAAACTGTGAAATTATTTTTCAGGATCCTTTGATGAGTAATGAACTCAAAAGAAAAGCGATTTTTTTAAAAACTGGAATCATTTGGAATTATACATGTATTTACTGTCACTTTTGATCAATCAATGCACATGTCTTATCTCACACAGGAATAAAAAGCATTAAAGAGATGATCTTACTTTAGTCTCTCCAATTTACAGTGAGAATCCTTAAGTCCATCAGATAGATGCTTCATGCCCAAATCTAGTATTTTATTCCCAGACAGATCCAGTTCTCTCAGGTTTGAGGGGTTTGATCTCGGAACTGAAGCCAGAGCAGCACAACCTTTAGCTGTGATATTACAGCCACCCAAACTGTAGAGAGATTGAACATTTAAGTACAGCAAATTCAACACAGTAACAATAAAACAACAACAACAACAAAAAAAACTTAATGAGTCATATTATGCTTTTTCACTCAGTTTTTTTTTTTTTACTTTAGCAAATTACATCTTCAGGGAGGCAAACTCATAAGGTGTGAAACAAGTTGAGTAATAATAAACAATTGCATTTAATACTAATGATATTCATGGCTGTTTTAATTTTTGCTTTTATAAGTTAAAGAACAGTCTCATGGCATGATATGTCAAAATATGGGTCAGTACTAACATAGGTTCACAGATCCTAGAACACACTTTAAGTAAAATGTTTTCAGTGTTACTTACTGTGCTGATCTGGATTCTTTAATCACAGGAAGCAGCTTCCAAACGTCTTTATCAGATGCATTTTCTCTTCCAATAAATTTATTCAGCTCAAACACATCGCTCGTTTGCTCTGTCAACAAGACAAACACTACAGCTGACCACTGCACAGAGGTGAGTTTGGCTTCAGCTAATGTTCCAGAGTTCAGATATTGTTGTATTTCCTCCACTATTGAATGATCACCAAGCTCATTCAGACAGTGGAACAGATTGATGGATATTTTTGGAGAGCAACCGCTGCTGATCTTCTTCTTGATGTACTCAACTGTTTCCTCGTTGCTCTCAGAGCTCCCTCTTGTCTGTTTCATTAGTCCTTGTAAAAGACCCTGATTAGACTTCACTGACAGACCCAGAAGAAACCGCAGGAGAAGATCCAGATGTCCATTCTTACTCTGTAGAGCCTTATTTACAGCTTTATTATGCAGGTCAGATAATGAAATCTTTGACATACTGGTGATGTCATCAAACACATTTATGTTGTTGTTTGTACAGGAGAGGTGCACATATAGAGCTGCTAGATGTTCCTGAACGCTCAGATGAACAAAGCAGAAGACCTTCACTTGATTCAAGCCAAACTCCTCTCTGAAGATCTGAGTGCACAATCCTGAGTACACTGATGCTTCTGTCACATCAATGCCACACTCTCTCAGGTCTTCCTCATAGAAGATCACACTGCCTTTTTTCAGTTGCTCATATGCAAGTTTTCCTAATTTGAATATCATCTCTTTGTCTGTGTCCTTCTTCTTGTTGTACTTCATGTCTTTGATGTTAATCTGTGCCATCAGGAAGTGTGTGTACATCTGAGTGAGAGTCTTGGGAATCTCTCCACTCTCTGCTTGACTCAACATCTTCTCCAGAACAGTGGATGAAATCCAGCAGAAGACTGGGATGTGACACATGATGAAGAGACTCCTTGATGACTTCAGGTGTGAGATGATCCTATCGGCCAGACTCTGATCACTGATTCTCTTCCTGAAGTATTCCTCCTTCTGTGGCTCACTGAAGCCTCGTACCTCTGTCACTCGATGGACACACTCAGAGGGGATGAGATCAGCTGCTGCTGGTCTGGAGGTGATCCAGATGAGAGCAGAGGGAAGCAGATTCCCCACAATGAGGTTCTTCAGCAGCACGTCCACTGATGCTGATTCACTTACATCACACAACCTCACATCGCTCTGAAAATACAGAGACAGACGACACTCGTCCAGACCATCAAAGATGAACAACACTTTATATTTGTCATTAGATATTTCCATTTCTTTTGTTTCTGGGAAAAAATGATGAAGAAGATCTGAAAGACTGAGTGTTCTGTCCTTCATCAGATTGAGTTCTCTGAAAGAAAGTGGAAATATGAGCTGGACGTCCTGATTCTCTTGTCCTTCAGCCCAGTCCAGGATGAACTTGTGCACAGAGACTGTTTTTCCAATGCCAGCGACTCCTTTTGTCAGCACTCTTCTGATGGGTTTGTCTTGTCCAGGTAAAGCTCTAAAGATGTCACTGCATTTGATCTGTGTGTCCTCTGTTGCTGTCCTGGATTGTGTCTCAATCTGTCTCACCTCGTGTTCATTACTGATCTCTCCACTCTCACTCTCTGTGATGTAGAGCTCTATGTAGATCTCATTTAAGAGTGTTTGGTTTCCTTGCTTTGTTGTTCCTTCATAAAGATACTGAAACTTTTTCTTCAGATTGGATCTTAATTGGTTGAGGTCATCATGGCTGTAAAATTAACCACATTACATGTATAAAAGTGCAGAAGTCTAATGAAGGCAAGGATAATCATGTTATTGATTATAAACTATATGATGAATCTTTGCAGCATCAAGACCTTGTATTTTACCTGACACCAGGATACACGCTTTCATGCATGTCTTGTGGTTGATTCACCGAATCATCATATTTCATTTTCTTACTGCTTTGTTCTGGTACAGCTGGCAAGGATCGCTTCGTTCGCCTTAAAACAGCATAAAGTAAATCAACAATCAGATACTTTGAAGCTGTACTTACTTGCCAGAAACCTGCCAAAATAAAAGCTTGCCAATGTAAAGTCTGAAAATGATAAAAATTTATATTAAAAAAGTAAATATTAGCATTTTACATTTTAAGTTTACTATAAAATAATAGTATTTTTATTTAAAAATAATAGTATTATTAACACACTTTTTTATTTTGTTATAAAATAATATTTTTTATCATTATTTTTAATTTATATTTTATAGTTATACAGTATTTAATGGGTCACACTATTGGTGCTTTACCAATGCACGGTATGACTCGGTACGGTTCGGTAAAGCTCACTTTTGGGGAGTTTTCCACTGGGTACAGTACCTGGAACTTTTTTCAGTACCACCTCAGCTGAGGATCCAAGCAAGCCGTACTGTTACCAAAATGTGACGTAAATCCTGCTGATCACTGATTGGCTGGAGAGAATCATCCCTACCTTTGTCACTGAACTAGCAACACCTTTTTTAACAACCAAAAAATTCTTTTGTGGTCTGTTGAGGAACCACAGACATTCCTCTAGTTCAGGGGTCCCAAAACTCAGTCCTGGAGGGCCGGTGTGCTGCAGAGTTTAGATCCAACCCCAATTAGACACACCTGAACCAACCAATCAAGCTCTCACTAGGCATACTAGAAACTTCCCGGCAGGTGTGTTGAGGCAAGTTGGAGCTAAACTCGGCAGCACACCGGCCCTTCAGGAGTGAGTTTGGGCACCCCTGCTCTAGTTGATAGCCAAGGAACGGATGCAGCAAGAGCTTGATGGGGTGATGCAGAATGAAAAAGTTTTTCAGGAGTTTGCTCACCTTTTGGCCATGACACGTTTAATCCCACCCACTTAAAGAGGTATTAAACTGCAGTGGAAACGCAAACCGTGTCGAGCCAAGTTGTACCAGTGGAAAATCGCCATATGTGCAGAGTGAGGTCCAGACCCAGGGACGATTGCATCTATCTACACCTATTTTTTTTTCAAGACTGGTCAAAGCGTTTTAGT
The DNA here is from genome assembly GCF_023724105.1 of Carassius gibelio. Lineage (NCBI taxonomy): Eukaryota > Metazoa > Chordata > Actinopteri > Cypriniformes > Cyprinidae > Carassius > Carassius gibelio. The sequence continues at coordinate 3,757,823 of NC_068410.1, read as the reverse complement.
TATGAAAAGGTACATTGTTCTTATTTGTATTGGAAAAGTAAGACTGATTAACTCTTGGCAACTGGTAGTTCTGAAGACACAGTCTTAACATGGTTTACACAACTGGCCCCAGATCTCCAGGTTCTCTTATGAGAACCATGGTGATAAACTTATGTGCACCCTTTTTTATAGTTATTATCACTGATAAATGTAATTGTTTATCAAATATAATTTTTTTTTGGCTGCCATTTTATAAAACCATTAAGAGACTGGTCAATACCATAGGCAATTATATACCTGACACTCTGCTGGTCTCCATCCTTCATGTATGGTGGAGGATCTCTAGACATTTCACTCTTCATAGACACACAGCTGGACTTTCTGCCTGATCTTTTCCGCTTAACTGACCTATAACAGAACAGAGGTTACATTTAACTCTTTAAGTTATCCTATATTCATCCTTTACAATGTGAATCCATGAGCAGGAACCTGCAAATGCAGAACTGGAAGTTAGATATTATCCCCACCACGTTTGTTTACTAATTTTTGTGGCTAATTTATTTAACAATACGTACAATTACAAATAAGGTTTATGTTTAACACAACAGATTTAAACCAATTTCCAAAATTCCCGATATTTAATGAATGTTGGTTGAGTTTTTCATTATACTGCTGCTATTTTATAAAACCATTAAGAGACTGGGAGAGAACACAAGAGGTCATGGTAAAACCATAAGCTACTGTGTACCTGACACGTTGCGGTTTGTTTCCGGCCTTCATGTCTGGTGGAGGATCTATAAACCAGTCACTCTTCTTGGACACACAGCTCTTGAGAATCTTGAGAATCTGATCCCTCTTGCTGGACTGAACTGTAATAGAGCAAACAAGAGCGCTTGGTGACATCAAATGATGTGTCTCTTTCATAATAAAACCAGAAAAAGTGTAGCAAAGTAAAAATTGTAACTTTTGATGTCATGTTGTCTTTAATTAGGGATAAATCTTAATTTTTTTTTTTTACTTGACACATGCTGTTACATAAAACAAGTAAAAAAAAAAAATAAGCCAGGCTTATTTCAGTTAGTCTGATTTATTTGAACTTGATTTGGTTTCATAATGCAAAATTACCATAACTCAAACTCAGTCACTGTGGCAACTTATGCTGGAAAACTGGTTAAGAGCGGGATAACTGTTAGACTAAGGTGAGCTACTCTTAAACTGACCAATAGGAAGTTAGGAACACATTGATATTACAGTGCTGACTCTGTCACATAAAATTGTGATGTGGGAAAATTGTGATTTTATGTGATGGCTCTCCCACAGACCCTGAGCTGAGCGGCCTTCCATTACCGCTCCCCAGCCAGTAAGGGAAGCATCTGTCGAGATAGAAACCCGATGACAAAGAGCTCCCAATACCGGACCCTGGGACAGGAACCAGTGTTCTCTCCATATGACCAAGGCGCGGAGACAAAGCCACGTGATCTTGATCGTATAAAGTGGGTTTCCCCTTGGGGAGAACCCTCTGGTCCTGAGCCACCACTGTAAAGGTCTCATGCCCAGCAGGCCAAAGGGGATCACATTGGACGCTGCTGCCATAAGACCCAACAATCTCTCGAACTGTTTCACAGTGCGTGACTGGCCTAGCTTTAGCTCTGATGTGGCTGTGAGGATGTTGGCTATACGAGCGGGCGAAAGAGCGGCTCGCATCGTGACCGACTCTCATACCACCCCAAGAAAAGTGGTCCTCTGTAATGGAGATAGCACACTCTTCTTGGTATGGAGATATGGAAGTACGCATCTTTTAGGTCTATCGTGATGAACCAGTTCTCGGATCTGATTTGAGTCACGATCTGTTTGAGTGTCAGCATCTTGAATTTTAATTTCTGAACTGTACAATTCAACAGACGAAGATCTAAAATGGGACGCAGCCCTCCATCCTTTTTTTGGAACAATGAAATAAAGACTGTAAAAACCCGATGCCCTGTCGGGAGGATACACCTGCTCTATAGCATTTTTCGCTAAAAGAGATTTTACTTCTTGGTCCATGACCAGAGCCTGCTCGGGATTACTTTGAGCAACCCCACGTTGTAGTGTGGGGGACAAGAACCGAACTGGATTCTGTAACCCTTCTCTACTATCTGCAGGACCCATTGAGATATATTTGGCAGACTTTTCCATTCTGTCAGACATTCTACTAAGGGAACCAGCCTCTCGAGGCTGGCCTCTGGTGTAATTTGAACAACTAGTTCGGGGACCTGAAGCCGAAGCCCAGGAATCACCCGAGCTAACTGCTCTTGAACCCCCTTCAGAGGGAGCGAGCCTGACGCAGCGTCTGGGAGACACAGTGCCAGAGACCCGCTGGAGACCGCTGCGCCCCGAGGCACCAAGGGTGGCGGGGTTGGTAGGACGGCCCCGTGAGAGCACCGAGACGGGATGGGCACCATATACTGAGGTGTACACTGCACCGTCTCGATTGGGGCTGCCCTCACAGGTCTGACCCATTTAGCGTCAGGACCTTTTCTTCTGAGCCAAAGCTTTCTTAGCGAGAAGAACGGTCCTCAGATCCGGCTTCTGCTTAGATTGCTTTGGCTGTGAGTGCTGGCTTGGTCCCCATGATTTTTGAGGAGGAGCGCGAGACGCAACACTCTCTTTTTGAAACACACGATATGAGGAGCATGACGGCTGGGGCTGCCTTGCACGCCCAGCAGTCTCAGGAGGATTAGATCGGCGAGGGAGAAAACTTTTAAAAGCTTCAGATTGCTTTTTATTTTCTTGAAATCTTTCAACCATTTCATTCACAGTATCACCAAACAGACCTTCATGAGAAATGGGAGCGTCTAAAAGAAAAGATCTATCTTTATCTTTAATATCTGAAAGAATAAGCCAAAGGTGTCTTTCTGTAGAAACCAAAGCAGCCATAGATCTACCAATAGCACGTGCTGTTTCTTTAGTCGCCCTGAGAGATAAATCCGTAGCCCAACGAAGTCCACGAATTTCGTCACGCCTGACTCGTCACGTCTGTTCCGCCCGGGGCATCGCTTCATAACCATTTTCTTTCAGCCCTCTTATATCAGAATAAATGCGCACTTGAGGGCTTAAAAGACGTGACGAATATGGCTTATTCCACGATCTAGACAGCTCACTGTGAAGATCAGGAAAAAATGGAAGACCCCATGACGTAGGAGACGTTTAAGAAAACAGAAAAAGATACCGCATGCTCCACTCCCAAACCAACTACACAAAGCTTGAGTGTATCCCCACCCATTAAATAACGCAGGCAGGAAGAAGGACACTGTTTGAATAGTTGCTTTGCCATTATATAAACTTTGAACAAGACAACAGTAAATATGACAGACAGGTTTGACACAGATCGCTTGCTGAGGCACAGAAAGCTAACACCGGTTGGGGTTTTTATCAATTCCTGGTCGTGACGTCACTCCTGACGCTCACTCTCGCCATTGGACTAGTTGACATGGATGCTTCAGACGCACTCACGCAGAATGCGTTCCCAAGGCGTTATCAATGCATCGTCTCTCCCACGATGGGGAACCAGGGTTTCTGCAGGATATTTAAGCTCAAATTTAAGACTTTTTAAGACATTTTTTAAGGCCTGAACACAAAAAATTAATCCCATATGAGCGGGGTAGGGCAATGTCTATAGTATCATATAAAGTACCATAAAATATAATAGAATTACTGTAAAAAGCATAGTTTACAGTTCAGATACAAGTTTTCACAAAACCAAAGTTTTATAAAATGATTTATAAAAAAACTTTACATTTCAGCCTTAAAAGTCAAAAGTATTAATTAATATATTAATTTAAACAGTTATTATCAATAAATTATTATAATTAAACAACATAAATTAGGGGTGTGCAATATTGAAAAAAAAGATATCTCCATAATATTCTTGGATTTTATTGATAACGATAATTAGACAATGTTAATAGAAAATTAATGTGATATTGTGCTTGTATCGTAAGGACTACCGTGGACTGCTGACTCCTGAATTTTCTGATATTCTAAATTTCCATCCTGTTTTATGGCCATTCTCACCTTTAAAGCATTTTTTTCTAAAAGTGTGCACCATCTTTTAAGTCAGATTCTTGCATTTGGGTTGTTACCAAGCAAATTAAATCAGCATCAACAGAATTGATCTTTGCAATGCAGAGGAAACGCAGAAGCTGCATTAGAAGTGTCATTTACGTGCATTTACACACTGTTTAATGCAGCCCAGAGGGACATGGAATACCTTAACCTGCAGTTACAAATGCATGAATAATGTTTTGATATTATAAACTAAAATATTGAAAACTGATGTTTGAAATGATTAAAAAAAATAAAAGATAAATAAAAATGTGAAATTAAAACCACCAGTATGCGACAGTAAGTCACTGTTAATAAGTGAGTCGATTGAACCGAATCATTTAAACAATTGATTCATGCAGGAACAAACAGAATCCTGTTGCTCTGTTTTTTGTTTTTTTTTCTTGGAGAAAAAGCATAAACAGGACATATGGTGTCTAAAACATAATCTCTTAAAGGGATCCCCAGGTATTAAGACATGTATAGCTTAATATACCATAAATGATGTCTCTTACTGAAATATGTAATAGAAAACCCATGAAAGATGTATGTTATTTAAAAAAATCACATACAGTAGTTTTATGCATATTTTGGACTATTTGGGGCACCATTATTCTGATGACGTAAAATGGTAGAAATCGGTGAGCCGCTGCCGCTACCTGTTGCTGTTTTTACCACAACACATGATTAGCGTTGACAACTTTGAAAATGAAATACTGATATGATGGCTACAGCTACTGAAAGAGCGTACCGGTGGTGATGGATATAAGATTTTTCCCCACAAGGAGTCAGAACACCCATGATCTCGGGGGAAACCTGCGCTGAGAAATTCCTCCAGTGGCTGCAGCATCAACATTAGCATCGGCAAGTTAACATCCTAACAAGATTAACAAAATACAACATCCAGAAGCCACACAATGTGGTATCGTATCAGTATTTTATTTTCTTGAGTTTATTTTCTGAGTTGTGTCGCTGTAAAAAGCGCCAGTATCTTTCATGGGTTTTCTGTTTCATATTTCAATAAGAGACATAATTTGTTATATTAAGTTGTACATGTCTTAATACCCGGGGATACCTTTAATATTAACTACTTATTTAACTGTTGTATAAAACAAATATCACATTTGTAATCATGCAGGGCAGGTTATGTTCTGAGTTACAGATCTCAAACTGAAGCTGGACCAATCAGATGTTAGAGAAGTGACACATGTCTGACACAAAGTCAGTCCAGTTTATCTCGCTCCAAATTAAAGGTCAATAATGCTAAAAAAAAAAAACTATAGAAGTCGTCTGGCTTTAAAAAAATATATAAATCATTTTATGATTTATATAATCATTGTGATTCATATTATTATTATTTTTCTTTTACACACAAGCAATTTTAGTTTAAGTTATCATATATCATTTATCTTAAATAAATATTAATGTATACAGATCATGTAATATAAAAAAGCTGTAATTTCAAAAGATTGGACTATTTAAAAAAAAAATAAAAATCTGACCTTACATGTTCCAGTCTCTATCGCTATATATTTTCAAATGTATAAACTAAGTTAAAAAGTTTCACTTGTGAATGCGCTGATATAGCAAGATATTTTATGTTATTTGTCCTCCTTATGTTATTACGTTTAAATTTGTCATATACTTCAATCTCTTAACCTTTAATTTTTAATCTCACTGGGACTACAAACTTGCTTTGTACTGCAAGGCTTATGATTGGTTGTTCACCAGTGATGTCATACATTCATGTGCACACTCTCCACAAACTCAGGATCAAAAGCCTGAATTGACAAAAAAAAGTTGATGAACAGCATCAAGGTAAGAACAAAGCCGGATTAGAGAGGTTTGGTTTTTGTCAACTCAAAACTAATCCTGTAAATCTGAATTAGTTCAGCTATCTTTATGGTACAGGCCCCAGATCTGTGGAAATGACTGGGATTGTTATGCTTATGTCAAAGTGGCCTTTGTTTTTACACAATGTCCACTCCATCCTTTTCTTAAGCAATAACACTATTTCTGTTAACCCAGCAGTGACTATGTTCTACATTTACTATTTCAGTGAAGTTGAATAATTTAATAGGATGATAGAGAAACAATTGAGAAAAGAGGGGAGAGAATCCAGATGTCAGGTAGTGCTGCTGCATACATCACAATGTGTGCTTTAAATATTTAAATGTCAGGAAAAGTCATGTCAATAATTATATTTCTATTCTGATTTCTTGCATCTCTATTCTTTTTTCAGTTCAAATGGGCTTTATCGACATGAATTTTTCAAGAACCTTTATTCCCACAACATAACGTTTTTTTCCAAATCTTTGAACAGCATTCAATAACAGTATTATAAACATTAATTGGTATTAAGATTTATATAATTATTTTTGTATTGTATTTGTGTGTGCACGAAGATCTTTTAAATATGAAATGTAAAATCAGAGAATAGAAAATGTTCAAGTAAATGTTCCTTATTTCATTCACTTCCCTCACGTTCTCTCTCTTAGGAGTCAGTGAAGATGTTGTGCAAGTTCTTTCTAATGAGATTCACATCATGAAGAAATTAGTTTTTGTTTGTGTTCAAGTTCAACTGTCATAATATAATATACACAATCTTAAATCTACCTCAGTCTCATCCTTGTGTCTTCCCTCTGAACTTGAAAATGTGGTTAATCTAGTGACTGAAAAGACTATAACGTGATCCCTTGTTTATTTTACTTGAGTTATTATTTTATGATACTTAGACCTAATAATTACCCAATTACTCAACATTCCTAGGACCCTAGTTTAATTACTGTCACGGTTTACGCTGCCTGAAGGAATACGGAGCCGAGGATAAATGAAATAAGGCTTTTAATATATACAACTCATGGAGCACAGCGATAGACACACGTAAGTGAGTGAGTTAGTCACAAGTGATGAGACCCGACAAAACAGAACTGAAAGGACAAGGCTTATGTACAGCGGATAATGGGGAAACACAGGTGGATGGAATCACTAAATTAACACACATGAGGAAGAGAATAGACACACCTGGGAACTAATCAAACCAAAACACGGAAAGACAGAAACTGGGTCACGGGCAAAAACACACTAAATGAGTCCAGGTGTGACAGTACTCCCCCCTCCCGGTAGGTGCGTCCTCGCACCGTAGAAACAACAGAGGGAGGCGTGGGTGGGAACTTGGGAGGAGGTTCCGGTGGAGGACGGACTCCCAGGAGGGGGCCAGCAGACAGGGACCACAGGAGGAGGAGCCAGGGAGGAGACAGGAGCAGGAGGAGCCAGATGGTCCACCAGAGACCAGCCAGGACGGAGATCCAAGGTGGAGTCGACGGCGGGAGGAGCCATGGTGAAGGAGGGGTCGACGACACCAGGGGGCCGACAGGCGGAGACTGCACCGGTGGGTGAGGAGCCCAAGATGGAGCAGCACAGCCGCAGAGCCAGGGGGACGTCGAGGTTCCGGAGGGCCTAGGTGGAGCAGGAGGCTCAGGCGACCAAGGCGGAGGCGGGGTCCTGGCAGACCGCTGTGGAGCCGGAGCGACCGAGGATGGAGGTGGAACCGGAGGGAAGGAGGAGCCTGACAGAGCCGGAGGGATGGAAAGACGAGGTGGAACCGGAGGAGTGGAGTCCCGAGGCGGCGGATGGTCGACGACTGACCAAGGTGGAGCCGGAGGGACGAGGGAGCCCGGTGGAGCAGGTGGGATGACAGACCACGGTGGAGACGAGGGAGCTAAGAGCCAAGGCGGAGCCGCTGGGTCGAAGGACCGAGGAGGAGTCCAGGGCTCGGAGGCTGGAGGCGGAGACAGGGCCTTAACGCGCCAAGGCGGAGCTGGAGACTGGCAGTCCAGCGGCGAACCACCGCGCCCCGATGGCGCGGACTGAGGGTGAGCTGCGGGACTGACTGGCACCAGCAGGGATGGCGAGGAACTGGCTGGTCTAGGAGGAGGAGAGAGGAGAAGGATGGGAGGAAGGACAGGAGGATCAGGACTGGACGGAACCAGCGAAAGAGTAGAGGGACCAGCAGGTTTGGGAGGAGGCGGGAGAGGGAGGCTGGGAGGGAATACAGGAGACACAGAAGATTCAGGGCTGGGTGGAACCAGCGGAGACACAGATGATTCAGGGCTGGGCGGAACCAGCGGAGACACAGAAGATTCAGAGCTGGGCGGAACCAGCGGAGACACAGAAGATTCAGAGCTGGGCGGAACCAGCGGAGACACAGAAGATTCAGAGCTGGGCGGAACCAGCGGAGACACAGAAGATTCAGAGCTGGGTGGAACCAGCGGAGAAACAGGAAACTCAGGGCTGGGCGGAACCAGCGGAGAAACAGAAAACTCAGGGCTGGGCGGAACCAGCGGAGAAACAGAAAACTCAGGGCTGGGCGGAACCAGCGGAGAAACAGAAGATTCAGAGCTGGGCGGAACCAGCGGAGATACAGGAAACTCAGGGCTGGGCGGAACCAGCGGAGAAACAGAAAACTCAGGGCTGGGCGGAACCAGCGGAGATACAGAAAACTCAGGGCTGGGCGGAACCAGCGGAGAAACAGAAAACTCAGGGCTGGGCGGAACCAGCGGAAATGGAGCAGAGGAAATGACTGGAGGAGGTAGGAGTGGGAGACTGAGAGGGTATACAGGGGAATCAGGGCTGGACGGAACCAGCGGGGAAACAGGAAAATTAGGGATTACCTCCATAGACCAGTCCATCAGATCCAGAACTTGCTCCATATGATCTTCAGAGACTGCATACAGCTCACCCTCAGTCGCAGGAGTGTGGGCAGGGCTTTCCTCCACGCCCTCGATCTCCACGAGGACTCCCACGATGCACGGTGTGGCCGGCTCACACACCTGGTCAGTCGCGCTCTCGAGATCCTGTTCCCTGTCAATGGATTGCTCGGGCTCTGCGGCTGCGGAGGGCTCTGGCTCCGTGAAGCGAGTTGGTGGCTGGCTGGTCTCTGGGTAGGGAGTGGGACTGGCGAGATCCTCTATGGGGCTGATGGTGAAAGATGAGCCATTTCTTGCCAGAGTCCACTCCACGTATGCGGCGAAATCCTCCCGAGGACCATCTTCGGGCGACAACGCTCTGCACTTGGAGTTCAGGCTGGTGTTGTAGAAGGTGCAGAGCGCGTCGTCCGGGTAGCTGGTGGCATTAGCTAATAGCAGAAACCGTCTGGTGTGGTCCTCGAGAGAGCGTCCTTCCTGCTCCAGCATGAGGAGGAGGAATCCGGGGCTAGAGAGGGGATCCATCAAACACTACGAAACAAAAAGACTGAGAAAAAACGAAAGCAAAACGGAGGGAAAGACGCAGTTTTAAACTTTTTTTTCTTTATGGTCGGGTCTTCTGTCACGGTTTTCGCTGCCTGAAGGAACACGGAGCCGAGGATAAACGGAATAAGGCTTTTAATATATACAACTCATGGAGCACAGCGATAGACACACGTAAGTGAGTGAGTTAGTCACAAGTGATGAGACCCGACAAAACAGAACTGAAAGGACAAGGCTTATGTAAAGCGGATAATGGGGAAACACAGGTGGATGGAATCACTAAATTAACACACATGAGGAAGAGAATAGACACACCTGGGAACTAATCAAACCAAAACACGGAAAGACAGAAACTGGGTCACGGGCAAAAACACACTAATTGAGTCCAGGTGTGACAATTACAATAAAGAAAGTAGTATTGTGGTGAAATAAACCTTTAAAAAAAAAAGTTGTTAAAACTGGGTGAAAATACTGCCGTGGGTGGCACTTTTTTCAGTCCTCCAAAGCTAGGGTCCTAGAAATGTGGTCCAGGGACTGCAGTTCTCAGACTCGGTAGGTGGCGCTGTCACAAAAAAACTAGGGTCCAAGAAATGCAATCCTACAAATGCGTTCCTGAAATTGCGGCCTCTGACAGATAATAATGGGTTTCAGTTAATACACATAGGCATCCTGAAGCTCACTGTGTTTTCAGCCTCAATATATGAGTACATGAACACTTAAACAATCTCTAGAACTGCTCTAAGTCACTTCATGAGCATTTTTCTTATTTTGAGAAAACTATCGTCATATCATACACAAAGGGACTGCAATGTTTCAAAGACTCCAATGTTTCAAGAGTTTAGTGCATGGAATAGGTTACATGCTTATTAGATAACCGTATTTGAGTTGATTTATATGCTTTTATTTATTATTATTTTTTAATTAACTATTTTTTTCAAACCATTGCAGTGTTAAAAAAAAAAAACAGTATTTAAATGAATAAAATATTAATGATTCCATCTCGGATTATCCCGGGTTGCTATGGTCACGCAGGTTTGTTTACATATTAAACTCGTGCCCACGAGAAAAACATATCATCCCTCGACATAAGAAGTCGTGGCCAAGAGAAATGGATGTTGTTTCCTCAACATGGCATCTCGAGGCCACAACATAAGGATGTTGTTACCTCGACAAAATGATCTCGTGGCCACGACATAATATGACATTCCCACGAGTTATTATTTCGTGGCCACAACAACACTAAGTAAACCGAACAAGTAACTTTACCGGCTCCGTAAATTTGAGCTTTAGAATTTTACAGATAGTATTTATACTCTAACAACAACAACATTACACACTAACTAAAGTTTAAAACAAGGGATCACGAAGAACGGGACCTTTAACATTTGCAAATAAACATTCATTAGAGAAATTTAGAAAAGTAGTCAAAAAGCAAAAGTAATCAGTTACATTAATAAAGTAATTGAAAAAGTTACACTACTATTACATTTTAAATATGGTAACTTGTAATCTGTAACCTATTACATTTCCAAAGTACACTTTCCCCACACTGATTGGGAAATGTCCCGATTGATCTTTTAGATTATTTTATGCCAGGTTTCGGACTTTAATCCCCACTATTCCCTTGGTGTGTCTGATTAGTCTGATCTTCCCGACTCTGACTGGAAATAACAGAAAGACTGATTCAGACATAGCTATTAAACACGGTCACAGTAATTCGATTAGAAATTTAGCCACAGGGAATGTTTATGAACTTCCATGTAGAAATGTTGCTATTGAGTAAACTGAAATTTAACGAGTTGATTGAGTAAACAACAAAGACAGAAGGCATGGATTAAGGCTATTAAAATATGTTACTGAACAAGTCAAGTTCACTAATGATTGTAACTGATCTGAGCAAAGACACTTACTAGGTTTTTTTTTTTTTTAGCAATGAAGGTTATATTCTATTGCTGGGTTATACTCTATTGTCTTAGTTATAGATATTGTTTCTAGTTATAACTATTGTTTATATATATATATATAGATTTTTTTGCTTTAAAGGATTCTCATATTTTAACGATTATTAAATGTCATTAGCTCTGAGGTGGGTACATGTGGCGTCAGCAACATACAATCCAAAAACAACAACAAAAAAACATTAAAGCTGAATGAGTCAGAATAATAGTCTAACTAAGCAGAACAACAATAATTGAAGATAGTTAATCGTTTTAGTGATTTATATTAAGGCGCTTTAGATTAATATAGAACCCTGCAACATTGAAATGGGATTCGACCTTAAGCTGCTTTCGCGTCGATTTTATTCGACACAGACTTACACCATTTTACAAATCGTTTATCTAACAAATATAGTCATCACACAAGTTTTATGTATCAAATATTATCTTTCATACTTACTTTTTGTCCTATGATAACTTGATGCAGTTGTTTGAAGGGAAATGGCTCCTGTAACTGTAACTCTTTCACTTTTGGATTGTACTGCAGTATCTTAACATATTATAACGTTACACATTAACTAGAAAAAAAAAAACATGTAAGACTATAAGCCCTATAAGACTAAAATGGTTTCTTCCATGTTATCTGGAAAGAAATAATTTTAGCCTGATAGGGCTTTTTTTCTAGTTAATGTGTAACGTTACAGTATGTTTTAGATAAGTCTAATAAAACGGCATTGATGCTTCTCGTCATAACACAACGATGCCATCGGTCCGATGGTGATGAAAAGTGTAAGATATACACTCACCTAAAGGATTATTAGGAACACCTGTTCAATTTCTCATTAATGCCATTATCTAATCAACCAATCACATGGCAGTTGCTTCAATGCATTTAGGAGTGTGGTCCTGGTCAAGACAATCTCCTGAACTCCAAACTGAATGTCAGAATGGGAAAGAAAAGTGATTTAAGCAATTTTGAACGTGGCATGGTTGTTGTTGGTGCCAGATGGGCCGGTCTGAGTATTTCACAATCTGCTCAGTTACTTGGATTTACATGCACAACCATTTCTAGGGTTTACAAAGCATGGTGGTAAAAGGGAAAACATCCAGTATGCGGCAGTCCTGTGGGCGAAAATGCCCTCTTGATGCTAGAGGTCAGAGGAGAATGGGCCGACTGATTCAAGCTGATAGAAGAGCAACTTTGACTGAAATAAGCACTCCTTACAACCGAGGTATGCAGCAAAGCATTTGTGAAGCCACAACACGCACAACCTTGAGGCGGATGGGCTACAACAGCAGAAGACCCCACCGGGTACCACTCATCTTTACTACATACAGGAAAAAGAGGCTACAGTTTGCACGAGCTCACCAAAATTGGACAGTTGAAGACTGGAAAAATGTTGCCTGAGTCTGGATTTCTGTTGAGACATTCAGATGGTAGAGTCAGAATTTGACGTAAACAGAATGAGAACATGGATCCATCATGCCTTGTTACCACTGTGCAGGCTGCTGCTGTGTAATGGTGTGGGGGATGTTTTCTTGCCACACTTTAGGCCCCTTAGTGCCAGTTGGGCATTGTCATTAAATGCCACGGCCTACCTGAGCATTGTTTCTGACCATACGACCCTCTTAAAAATGGTCTAGGGGTAAAAGGAGTAACATTCAAATTTGGTGGTTAAACTGTATCCCTTTATGACCACCATGTACCACTGATGGCCACTTCCAGCAGGATAATGCACCATGTCACAAAGCTTGAATAATTTCAAATTGGTTTCTTGAACATGACAATGAGTTCACTGTACTAAAATGGTCCCCACAGTCGCCAGATCTCAACCCAATTGAGCATCTTTGGGATGTGGTGGAACGGGAGCTTCGTGCCCTGGATGTGCATTTCTAAAGAATGCTTTCAGCACCTTGTTGAATCAATGCCATGTAGAATTAAGGCAGTTCTGAAGGTGAAAGCGGGTCAAACACAGTATTAGTATGGTGTTCCTAATTATCCTTTAGGTGGGTGTATCTGGCTCCAAAAACCACACATGGCTTATGAATATGAATTACGTAATGTGCCCGGAAGAGGTATCTGATTGGCTATAAGTAAATGGGTTTGGCAGTTATCCTATCATTTTCTCATTTCCTCGATTTTGCATTGCTGGTAAACAATCTGTATATTATACTAACGTTTAGGAGACCACCTGTGGGACTTGACACTTCATTAATGTTGCATCTTTGTTAACATTTTGTCACAAAGAATAAAGATTATATATATATTTCTGAACAAAAAGTCTCAAACACACTATCTGGTTTTGTAAAGATACATAATAAATCTCATGATTAATTACATTTCTGATCTGACTTTTACTATATCTTTTTCTATCACTGAAACGATCAGCCTTAAGACTTCTAATTTCCATCTTGACAAAATAGAGACTATCTAGGAAAGAATAATACAGATACGCAGACTATGCATGAAATATGTCTGAAGTAGTTGTTGTATGTTTTTTTTTGGTTTGTTTTGTTTAGTCCTGCGATACATCACCAGACTGCATATTCTCATGATAACCAGCAGAGGGCGTTAATGACTTTTCAAATAATTGAACAGAATTTTACAGAATGTAGTGGAAGCTGGAAATATTAGTATTGATGTACCAGGAATTTAATGAAATAAAAATGAACAATTAGGTCTTTGCTAAACGATTACACATTAGTTTAACAGCCATTCTCAATGACATTTTAATTACTTTTTGTCCTTCCAGAGCACCTTAAATTAATATTTTCCCCTAACATTAAAGTTCGAATCCTAATAATTCTTACCTTAATTGTTACGTGAGGTCTCTTTTTTCTGCAGAACACAAAATAAGGTATTTCGAAGAACACTGGAATCCACTGACACATATTTCAAAATATTGCCTTGTGTCTCACATAAGATAAAACACATACAGGGTTGGAACATAAATGGCATGTGCAGCTGTATAAGTGACTGTACAGCAGCAACTGTGAAATTAAATACCACGTCCTATATCTAACTTGTGTCATTTATAACAGTTAAAATGTATGGCTTTTACATTCAGCAAAGGTTGTTCTGGATTTAAGCAGAATCTTTAACCACAATCCTAAGAAAGCAGACATCAGAAATTGTTTTTTATTTTAATTACTGAATATAGGCTACAGTTAAGAAAATGATGGTCTCTACTACCATAACATTTCATATTGATACATTTCAAAGGGTTGTATGAGTGCTTGAGGAAGCACATACTGCAGACAGACAGATAGATAGAACCTTTCAGATGAAACAATGCGCGCTCTCGCGTTCAGCTGTCTGCGCGTTCGCGTACCTCCCTCCCCACCCAGGAGTGAGCGCACGCGAGTATTTCCACAGCACGAGAGAGAGTGAAATACACCAGAGTCAGCCCGCAGAGAGACACACATGAGCACAAGCGGAGCAGTGTTTCAATGAATGATCCAGCAGCAGCAGCAGCAGAAACATGCGCTTCTCAGCCACGCCTGCCCTGAACAACACCGTGAACTAGGATACAAGGTATGACAGAACATCAGACACAACTTCTCCCATCAACAAACTGTGTGATCGCGCAAAACGAGAAGAGCGTTTTCATCCTTCAGATGATCTCAGTATGATGATGCTTGCTTCTGTCTGGGACTGAAAAGTAAACGAGCACGAGATAAAGAGCAGGTGTAATGGAATAAAGCGACGCCTTCAGCTTGTTTTGCTTTTAATGTTAGATCATGTTCTTTATTGGTCCTTTCGGTGCAGATAACATGCAAAAGTATTGCTATTATTTTAGGAGCTCTTAAATTATTGTTAGTGCATGTTTGTTTGTGTGTGTAGATTCTCTTAGTTGCGGATGATGTGCAAATATAAACTGTTATACAGGATTTTAGGAGACAGCCTATATTTATAATGTGTGAATGCATAAACATAAATTCCTAAACTCATGTGGGATTCCCGTTGGTGTCTGTGGACACTTGTTTGTTTCTCTGTCAGTGTGATCACTTTAAATGAAAGCAGTTCGTATAGGGGATGGCATAGTCTTAAATGCATGACAAACCCGTTGTTATAATGCTTGATGGATGTAAATGTTTGGTCACATAAACGGAACGCTTATTGTGTGACCTTCCTATATCATTGTTTTGATTGTTGAATCTGATGTTATGAAACTAAATGTCAGCGATGTGATAACGGGCACTTTAATGCTCGGGACTGACGGGATTGCACCGTGCATGCGGGGTTTCCTCGATTCTTCTGCAGATGGAGGTTCCCTTCTCCTCCCTCCCTTTTAAAACGAGCATTCAGGGTTTGTTCAGAATGCAATACTAGTATATACAGCCTACTGTTTTTTAAGAGCACGATTTATTTTTTTATAGCACTCATAAAATGGCAACATTATCTGACAGACATTCATTGATTCTGCGTTATAATAAATCACACCTGTCTTTCTGTGACAGAACTGGACTGTAACAGCCGAGAGGGCGTCAGCATGATTGAAAATGTCTTGGACAGTCTGAAATATATCACATCACCAAAAAGAGGCACATGACTAAGTGAGGTATGTACAAAGTTGTAGTCCTTGGCCATAACAGAATAAAGTTAAAGTGCTCTGACTATAAATAAAGTGAATGAAAGAATGCAATAGTCCATTTGTAACATTAACTAAGATTGATAAAAGCTGTAGAATATAAATTTTGCTCCTTGTTTGAGTGTGTTAATTTCAACATTTAAAAACTTGCTTTTGTCAACATTAAAAAACTGTGAACTGACTTATAAATAAAATGTTGTATTAAATTGCAAAGTATGGTTCAGTCCTTTTTTAAAATTTTTTAATTGAACACCATTTTAGTTTCTGTTCAGCGTTGGTTGATTAAACTGTATTATTGTGGCTAGCTATCTGTATCAGTAAAATCCAAAATTGGTCGACCTCCATTTGTAATTGGAACATGCTTGTCATCCTAACATCCTAAACTTGGTGTTGAGCAGGTCACTTTGGAAATTTAACAGGCCACAGATTACCTTATTTAAAATGTAATAAGTAGTAACTATTTTAATTACTTTATTAATGTATGTAACTGGTTATCATTTTGAAACATGTAAACCAGGCAGGGTTAACCTTCCAGTAGAACTCTGATTACTGACTGACTCTCCGACAGAATTAAGATTATAGTAATTTATTTTAATTGAAGTCACCACAAACTCAGATTTACTTTCCCCTTAATTGTCACTCATTTTTGAACACAGACTTTGTAGTGCACGACCCAAACTTAAATTTTTATCATTCATGAATGAAAACATTTTGTAACATGATATTGATGTACCATTTACATGGTAATGCAATGTCTGATTTTAAAATGGGTTTTAAAGGATGAATTTTGAGATTTTAAGCTTTCAGTTGAAATATCATTTCTGATGATTTCTAAAATGTGATAGAGAAAAAGGCAACGAAGAAGTCAATTTTTTTTAACAAAGGTCAGAACTCCTGTTATCATGTAGATTTATGAGGGTGCACTCTTGTCAGAAATTAATCCATTACTTTTCCTACATAATTTTAACAAAAAACATTGGTAAAATATATATTTGGGAGTCTTAGACCTTTACAACAATACATAGTTTGTCAAGATTAGATTAGATTTAATTGTAATATATATTCACTATAGTGAAGTAAATGTAGGTGTCCCGTATACGGGACGGGGTGACAGTTAACAGGTTTAAGATCACACTGAGGTTAAATTCATAACATGAAATAGTTTAATAGCTATGATACAGATTTTGAAAACAAATCCTTGTATAGCTACGACAGACAACACTGGGATCTAACAATGTCTTGGAAGAAATATACACAAACACAAAACAGCATTAATTAGAAGAAAAAAAAAGACTGATTGACTCCAGCAGTGGACCAGGCTAAAATAGCTAAACTAAAACCCGCTAAATTACTTAAAAGAAATTAAATACATAAAAAGAAAAGCATCTTAACTTCTCTAACTCTAACACCAAAACAGAGAACAAACAATACTTACAAAAGAAATGGCATCTATCTACAGTATCCTAAAACTAATACATTTCTGCCATATTTGTCTTAATTTAGCAGAAATAGAAAGAATAGTACGCTATTTCAAAACCAGCCGGCTGGTAATGTAATGGTCTTACATCAATCCATGAGAAATATAAAGTAAAATACACAGGTGCTAGATTGATAATTATTTCAGTCTCTGCTGATTGTGACGTCTCTGTATCAGGTTCTTGTTCAACATCAGCTGATCCTGAGGAAACAGGATTGATGTCTATATACTCAGTCCTAAAGTAAAACACACAGACAGTATGAGAGATTACTGCTGTCACATCACATCAGCAGATTCATTTCAGAAAAAACACAGCCAGAGATATTAGCATATTCATATCAAAAGTGTATAATAAAAATATACTCACAATAGTACAGTTCTGACAGTTTATAATTTGGATCATCTTTTAGATCAGAAAGTAACTTCACTTCTGAATCTCTTAGTTTATTCCCAGACAGATATATTTCTTTCAGGTGTTTAGGGTTTGATCGCAGAGCTGAAGCCAGAGCAGCACAACCTTGACCTGTGACCCCACAATCTCTCAACCTGTAGAGAACAAGGACAATTCTCACTCTCAAACATTTTGTCTCAAGATCCTAAGACAATCTTTGTTCATTTCAAGTTTTTAGAACTGGTAAATTGACTACAACTATTATTACTTTTATATCACCGCACAGCCTTTTAG
Organism: Carassius gibelio; assembly: GCF_023724105.1. Classification (NCBI taxonomy): domain Eukaryota; kingdom Metazoa; phylum Chordata; class Actinopteri; order Cypriniformes; family Cyprinidae; genus Carassius; species Carassius gibelio. The sequence continues at coordinate 3,739,821 of NC_068410.1, read as the reverse complement.
AAGTTTAGTGTTTAAACATTAAAAAAATACGGTAAAAACAGTTATATTTTGAATATTATTACAATCTAAAATAACTGTTTCCCATTGTAATATGTTCAAATCTAATTTATTGTGTTCAAAGCTGAAGAATGAAGTAATTATGATAAATTCAGTGTCACATCATCCTTCAGAACTCATTCTAATATGCTGATGCGCTGTTTGGGAAACATTTCTGTTAATTATAAATGCTTCATATTTTTTGTGGAAACTGTGAAATTATTTTTCAGGATCCTTTGATGAGTAATGAACTCAAAAGAAAAGCGATTTTTTTAAAAACTGGAATCATTTGGAATTATACATGTATTTACTGTCACTTTTGATCAATCAATGCACATGTCTTATCTCACACAGGAATAAAAAGCATTAAAGAGATGATCTTACTTTAGTCTCTCCAATTTACAGTGAGAATCCTTAAGTCCATCAGATAGATGCTTCATGCCCAAATCTAGTATTTTATTCCCAGACAGATCCAGTTCTCTCAGGTTTGAGGGGTTTGATCTCGGAACTGAAGCCAGAGCAGCACAACCTTTAGCTGTGATATTACAGCCACCCAAACTGTAGAGAGATTGAACATTTAAGTACAGCAAATTCAACACAGTAACAATAAAACAACAACAACAACAAAAAAAACTTAATGAGTCATATTATGCTTTTTCACTCAGTTTTTTTTTTTTTACTTTAGCAAATTACATCTTCAGGGAGGCAAACTCATAAGGTGTGAAACAAGTTGAGTAATAATAAACAATTGCATTTAATACTAATGATATTCATGGCTGTTTTAATTTTTGCTTTTATACGTTAAAGAACAGTCTCATGGCATGATATGTCAAAATATGGGTCAGTACTAACATAGGTTCACAGATCCTAGAACACACTTTAAGTAAAATGTTTTCAGTGTTACTTACTGTGCTGATCTGGATTCTTTAATCACAGGAAGCAGCTTCCAAACGTCTTTATCAGATGCATTTTCTCTTCCAATAAATTTATTCAGCTCAAACACATCGCTCGTTTGCTCTGTCAACAAGACAAACACTACAGCTGACCACTGCACAGAGGTGAGTTTGGCTTCAGCTAATGTTCCAGAGTTCAGATATTGTTGTATTTCCTCCACTATTGAATGATCACCAAGCTCATTCAGACAGTGGAACAGATTGATGGATATTTTTGGAGAGCAACCGCTGCTGATCTTCTTCTTGATGTACTCAACTGTTTCCTCGTTGCTCTCAGAGCTCCCTCTTGTCTGTTTCATTAGTCCTTGTAAAAGACCCTGATTAGACTTCACTGACAGACCCAGAAGAAACCGCAGGAGAAGATCCAGATGTCCATTCTTACTCTGTAGAGCCTTATTTACAGCTTTATTATGCAGGTCAGATAATGAAATCTTTGACATACTGGTGATGTCATCAAACACATTTATGTTGTTGTTTGTACAGGAGAGGTGCACATATAGAGCTGCTAGATGTTCCTGAACGCTCAGATGAACAAAGCAGAAGACCTTCACTTGATTCAAGCCAAACTCCTCTCTGAAGATCTGAGTGCACAATCCTGAGTACACTGATGCTTCTGTCACATCAATGCCACACTCTCTCAGGTCTTCCTCATAGAAGATCACACTGCCTTTTTTCAGTTGCTCATATGCAAGTTTTCCTAATTTGAATATCATCTCTTTGTCTGTGTCCTTCTTCTTGTTGTACTTCATGTCTTTGATGTTAATCTGTGCCATCAGGAAGTGTGTGTACATCTGAGTGAGAGTCTTGGGAATCTCTCCACTCTCTGCTTGACTCAACATCTTCTCCAGAACAGTGGATGAAATCCAGCAGAAGACTGGGATGTGACACATGATGAAGAGACTCCTTGATGACTTCAGGTGTGAGATGATCCTATCGGCCAGACTCTGATCACTGATTCTCTTCCTGAAGTATTCCTCCTTCTGTGGCTCACTGAAGCCTCGTACCTCTGTCACTCGATGGACACACTCAGAGGGGATGAGATCAGCTGCTGCTGGTCTGGAGGTGATCCAGATGAGAGCAGAGGGAAGCAGATTCCCCACAATGAGGTTCTTCAGCAGCACGTCCACTGATGCTGATTCACTTACATCACACAACCTCACATCGCTCTGAAAATACAGAGACAGACGACACTCGTCCAGACCATCAAAGATGAACAACACTTTATATTTGTCATTAGATATTTCCATTTCTTTTGTTTCTGGGAAAAAATGATGAAGAAGATCTGAAAGACTGAGTGTTCTGTCCTTCATCAGATTGAGTTCTCTGAAAGAAAGTGGAAATATGAGCTGGACGTCCTGATTCTCTTGTCCTTCAGCCCAGTCCAGGATGAACTTGTGCACAGAGACTGTTTTTCCAATGCCAGCGACTCCTTTTGTCAGCACTCTTCTGATGGGTTTGTCTTGTCCAGGTAAAGCTCTAAAGATGTCACTGCATTTGATCTGTGTGTCCTCTGTTGCTGTCCTGGATTGTGTCTCAATCTGTCTCACCTCGTGTTCATTACTGATCTCTCCACTCTCACTCTCTGTGATGTAGAGCTCTATGTAGATCTCATTTAAGAGTGTTTGGTTTCCTTGCTTTGTTGTTCCTTCATAAAGATACTGAAACTTTTTCTTCAGATTGGATCTTAATTGGTTGAGGTCATCATGGCTGTAAAATTAACCACATTACATGTATAAAAGTGCAGAAGTCTAATGAAGGCAAGGATAATCATGTTATTGATTATAAACTATATGATGAATCTTTGCAGCATCAAGACCTTGTATTTTACCTGACACCAGGATACACGCTTTCATGCATGTCTTGTGGTTGATTCACCGAATCATCATATTTCATTTTCTTACTGCTTTGTTCTGGTACAGCTGGCAAGGATCGCTTCGTTCGCCTTAAAACAGCATAAAGTAAATCAACAATCAGATACTTTGAAGCTGTACTTACTTGCCAGAAACCTGCCAAAATAAAAGCTTGCCAATGTAAAGTCTGAAAATGATAAAAATTTATATTAAAAAAGTAAATATTAGCATTTTACATTTTAAGTTTACTATAAAATAATAGTATTTTTATTTTAAAATAATAGTATTATTAACACACTTTTTTATTTTGTTATAAAATAATATTTTTTATCATTATTTTTAATTTATATTTTATAGTTATACAGTATTTAATGGGTCACACTATTGGTGCTTTACCAATGCACGGTATGACTCGGTACGGTTCGGTAAAGCTCACTTTTGGGGAGTTTTCCACTGGGTACAGTACCTGGAACTTTTTTCAGTACCACCTCGTCTGAGGATCCAAGCAAGCCGTACTGTTACCAAAATGTGACGTAAATCCTGCTGATCACTGATTGGCTGGAGAGAATCATCCCTACCTTTGTCACTGAACTAGCAACACCTTTTTTAACAACCAAAAAATTCTTTTGTGGTCTGTTGAGGAACCACAGACATTCCTCTAGTTCAGGGGTCCCAAAACTCAGTCCTGGAGGGCCGGTGTGCTGCAGAGTTTAGATCCAACCCCAATTAGACACACCTGAACCAACCAATCAAGCTCTCACTAGGCATACTAGAAACTTCCCGGCAGGTGTGTTGAGGCAAGTTGGAGCTAAACTCGGCAGCACACCGGCCCTTCAGGAGTGAGTTTGGGCACCCCTGCTCTAGTTGATAGCCGAGGAACGGATGCAGCAAGAGCTTGATGGGGTGATGCAGAATGAAAAAGTTTTTCAGGAGTTTGCTCACCTTTTGGCCATGACACGTTTAATCCCACCCACTTAAAGAGGTATTAAACTGCAGTGGAAACGCAAACCGTGTCGAGCCAAGTTGTACCAGTGGAAAATCGCCATATGTGCAGAGTGAGGTCCAGACCCAGGGACGGTTGCATCTATCTACACCTATTTTTTTTTCAAGACTGGTCAAAGCGTTTTAGTTATGAAAAGGTACATTGTTCTTATTTGTATTGGAAAAGTAAGACTGATTAACTCTTGGCAACTGGTAGTTCTGAAGACACAGTCTTAACATGGTTTACACAACTGGCCCCAGATCTCCAGGTTCTCTTATGAGAACCATGGTGATAAACTTATGTGCACCCTTTTTTATAGTTATTATCACTGATAAATGTAATTGTTTATCAAATATAATTTTTTTTTGGCTGCCATTTTATAAAACCATTAAGAGACTGGTCAATACCATAGGCAATTATATACCTGACACTCTGCTGGTCTCCATCCTTCATGTATGGTGGAGGATCTCTAGACATTTCACTCTTCATAGACACACAGCTGGACTTTCTGCCTGATCTTTTCCGCTTAACTGACCTATAACAGAACAGAGGTTACATTTAACTCTTTAAGTTATCCTATATTCATCCTTTACAATGTGAATCCATGAGCAGGAACCTGCAAATGCAGAACTGGAAGTTAGATATTATCCCCACCACGTTTGTTTACTAATTTTTGTGGCTAATTTATTTAACAATACGTACAATTACAAATAAGGTTTATGTTTAACACAACAGATTTAAACCAATTTCCAAAATTCCCGATATTTAATGAATGTTGGTTGAGTTTTTCATTATACTGCTGCTATTTTATAAAACCATTAAGAGACTGGGAGAGAACACAAGAGGTCATGGTAAAACCATAAGCTACTGTGTACCTGACACGTTGCGGTTTGTTTCCGGCCTTCATGTCTGGTGGAGGATCTATAAACCAGTCACTCTTCTTGGACACACAGCTCTTGAGAATCTTGAGAATCTGATCCCTCTTGCTGGACTGAACTGTAATAGAGCAAACAAGAGCGCTTGGTGACATCAAATGATGTGTCTCTTTCATAATAAAACCAGAAAAAGTGTAGCAAAGTAAAAATTGTAACTTTTGATGTCATGTTGTCTTTAATTAGGGATAAATCTTAATTTTTTTTTTTTACTTGACACATGCTGTTACATAAAACAAGTAAAAAAAAAAAATAAGCCAGGCTTATTTCAGTTAGTCTGATTTATTTGAACTTGATTTGGTTTCATAATGCAAAATTACCATAACTCAAACTCAGTCACTGTGGCAACTTATGCTGGAAAACTGGTTAAGAGCGGGATAACTGTTAGACTAAGGTGAGCTACTCTTAAACTGACCAATAGGAAGTTAGGAACACATTGATATTACAGTGCTGACTCTGTCACATAAAATTGTGATGTGGGAAAATTGTGATTTTATGTGATGGCTCTCCCACAGACCCTGAGCTGAGCGGCCTTCCATTACCGCTCCCCAGCCAGTAAGGGAAGCATCTGTCGAGATAGAAACCCGATGACAAAGAGCTCCCAATACCGGACCCTGGGACAGGAACCAGTGTTCTCTCCATATGACCAAGGCGCGGAGACAAAGCCACGTGATCTTGATCGTATAAAGTGGGTTTCCCCTTGGGGAGAACCCTCTGGTCCTGAGCCACCACTGTAAAGGTCTCATGCCCAGCAGGCCAAAGGGGATCACATTGGACGCTGCTGCCATAAGACCCAACAATCTCTCGAACTGTTTCACAGTGCGTGACTGGCCTAGCTTTAGCTCTGATGTGGCTGTGAGGATGTTGGCTATACGAGCGGGCGAAAGAGCGGCTCGCATCGTGACCGACTCTCATACCACCCCAAGAAAAGTGGTCCTCTGTAATGGAGATAGCACACTCTTCTTGGTATGGAGATATGGAAGTACGCATCTTTTAGGTCTATCGTGATGAACCAGTTCTCGGATCTGATTTGAGTCACGATCTGTTTGAGTGTCAGCATCTTGAATTTTAATTTCTGAACTGTACAATTCAACAGACGAAGATCTAAAATGGGACGCAGCCCTCCATCCTTTTTTTGGAACAATGAAATAAAGACTGTAAAAACCCGATGCCCTGTCGGGAGGATACACCTGCTCTATAGCATTTTTCGCTAAAAGAGATTTTACTTCTTGGTCCATGACCAGAGCCTGCTCGGGATTACTTTGAGCAACCCCACGTTGTAGTGTGGGGGACAAGAACCGAACTGGATTCTGTAACCCTTCTCTACTATCTGCAGGACCCATTGAGATATATTTGGCAGACTTTTCCATTCTGTCAGACATTCTACTAAGGGAACCAGCCTCTCGAGGCTGGCCTCTGGTGTAATTTGAACAACTAGTTCGGGGACCTGAAGCCGAAGCCCAGGAATCACCCGAGCTAACTGCTCTTGAACCCCCTTCAGAGGGAGCGAGCCTGACGCAGCGTCTGGGAGACACAGTGCCAGAGACCCGCTGGAGACCGCTGCGCCCCGAGGCACCAAGGGTGGCGGGGTTGGTAGGACGGCCCCGTGAGAGCACCGAGACGGGATGGGCACCATATACTGAGGTGTACACTGCACCGTCTCGATTGGGGCTGCCCTCACAGGTCTGACCCATTTAGCGTCAGGACCTTTTCTTCTGAGCCAAAGCTTTCTTAGCGAGAAGAACGGTCCTCAGATCCGGCTTCTGCTTAGATTGCTTTGGCTGTGAGTGCTGGCTTGGTCCCCATGATTTTTGAGGAGGAGCGCGAGACGCAACACTCTCTTTTTGAAACACACGATATGAGGAGCATGACGGCTGGGGCTGCCTTGCACGCCCAGCAGTCTCAGGAGGATTAGATCGGCGAGGGAGAAAACTTTTAAAAGCTTCAGATTGCTTTTTATTTTCTTGAAATCTTTCAACCATTTCATTCACAGTATCACCAAACAGACCTTCATGAGAAATGGGAGCGTCTAAAAGAAAAGATCTATCTTTATCTTTAATATCTGAAAGAATAAGCCAAAGGTGTCTTTCTGTAGAAACCAAAGCAGCCATAGATCTACCAATAGCACGTGCTGTTTCTTTAGTCGCCCTGAGAGATAAATCCGTAGCCCAACGAAGTCCACGAATTTCGTCACGCCTGACTCGTCACGTCTGTTCCGCCCGGGGCATCGCTTCATAACCATTTTCTTTCAGCCCTCTTATATCAGAATAAATGCGCACTTGAGGGCTTAAAAGACGTGACGAATATGGCTTATTCCACGATCTAGACAGCTCACTGTGAAGATCAGGAAAAAATGGAAGACCCCATGACGTAGGAGACGTTTAAGAAAACAGAAAAAGATACCGCATGCTCCACTCCCAAACCAACTACACAAAGCTTGAGTGTATCCCCACCCATTAAATAACGCAGGCAGGAAGAAGGACACTGTTTGAATAGTTGCTTCGCCATTATATAAACTTTGAACAAGACAACAGTAAATATGACAGACAGGTTTGACACAGATCGCTTGCTGAGGCACAGAAAGCTAACACCGGTTGGGGTTTTTATCAATTCCTGGTCGTGACGTCACTCCTGACGCTCACTCTCGCCATTGGACTAGTTGACATGGATGCTTCAGACGCACTCACGCAGAATGCGTTCCCAAGGCGTTATCAATGCATCGTCTCTCCCACGATGGGGAACCAGGGTTTCTGCAGGATATTTAAGCTCAAATTTAAGACTTTTTAAGACATTTTTTAAGGCCTGAACACAAAAAATTAATCCCATATGAGCGGGGTAGGGCAATGTCTATAGTATCATATAAAGTACCATAAAATATAATAGAATTACTGTAAAAAGCATAGTTTACAGTTCAGATACAAGTTTTCACAAAACCAAAGTTTTATAAAATGATTTATAAAAAAACTTTACATTTCAGCCTTAAAAGTCAAAAGTATTAATTAATATATTAATTTAAACAGTTATTATCAATAAATTATTATAATTAAACAACATAAATTAGGGGTGTGCAATATTGAAAAAAAAGATATCTCCATAATATTCTTGGATTTTATTGATAACGATAATTAGACAATGTTAATAGAAAATTAATGTGATATTGTGCTTGTATCGTAAGGACTACCGTGGACTGCTGACTCCTGAATTTTCTGATATTCTAAATTTCCATCCTGTTTTATGGCCATTCTCACCTTTAAGGCATTTTTTTCTAAAAGTGTGCACCATCTTTTAAGTCAGATTCTTGCATTTGGGTTGTTACCAAGCAAATTAAATCAGCATCAACAGAATTGATCTTTGCAATGCAGAGGAAACGCAGAAGCTGCATTAGAAGTGTCATTTACGTGCATTTACACACTGTTTAATGCAGCCCAGAGGGACATGGAATACCTTAACCTGCAGTTACAAATGCATGAATAATGTTTTGATATTATAAACTAAAATATTGAAAACTGATGTTTGAAATGATTAAAAAAAATAAAAGATAAATAAAAATGTGAAATTAAAACCACCAGTATGCGACAGTAAGTCACTGTTAATAAGTGAGTCGATTGAACCGAATCATTTAAACAATTGATTCATGCAGGAACAAACAGAATCCTGTTGCTCTGTTTTTTGTTTTTTTTTCTTGGAGAAAAAGCATAAACAGGACATATGGTGTCTAAAACATAATCTCTTAAAGGGATCCCCAGGTATTAAGACATGTATAGCTTAATATACCATAAATGATGTCTCTTACTGAAATATGTAATAGAAAACCCATGAAAGATGTATGTTATTTAAAAAAATCACATACAGTAGTTTTATGCATATTTTGGACTATTTGGGGCACCATTATTCTGATGACGTAAAATGGTAGAAATCGGTGAGCCGCTGCCGCTACCTGTTGCTGTTTTTACCACAACACATGATTAGCGTTGACAACTTTGAAAATGAAATACTGATATGATGGCTACAGCTACTGAAAGAGCGTACCGGTGGTGATGGATATAAGATTTTTCCCCACAAGGAGTCAGAACACCCATGATCTCGGGGGAAACCTGCGCTGAGAAATTCCTCCAGTGGCTGCAGCATCAACATTAGCATCGGCAAGTTAACATCCTAACAAGATTAACAAAATACAACATCCAGAAGCCACACAATGTGGTATCGTATCAGTATTTTATTTTCTTGAGTTTATTTTCTGAGTTGTGTCGCTGTAAAAAGCGCCAGTATCTTTCATGGGTTTTCTGTTTCATATTTCAATAAGAGACATAATTTGTTATATTAAGTTGTACATGTCTTAATACCCGGGGATACCTTTAATATTAACTACTTATTTAACTGTTGTATAAAACAAATATCACATTTGTAATCATGCAGGGCAGGTTATGTTCTGAGTTACAGATCTCAAACTGAAGCTGGACCAATCAGATGTTAGAGAAGTGACACATGTCTGACACAAAGTCAGTCCAGTTTATCTCGCTCCAAATTAAAGGTCAATAATGCTAAAAAAAAAAACTATAGAAGTCGTCTGGCTTTAAAAAAATATATAAATCATTTTATGATTTATATAATCATTGTGATTCATATTATTATTATTTTTCTTTTACACACAAGCAATTTTAGTTTAAGTTATCATATATCATTTATCTTAAATAAATATTAATGTATACAGATCATGTCATATAAAAAAGCTGTAATTTCAAAAGATTGGACTATTTAAAAAAAAAAAAAAAATCTGACCTTACATGTTCCAGTCTCTATCGCTATATATTTTCAAATGTATAAACTAAGTTAAAAAGTTTCACTTGTGAATGCGCTGATATAGCAAGATATTTTATGTTATTTGTCCTCCTTATGTTATTACGTTTAAATTTGTCATATACTTCAATCTCTTAACCTTTAATTTTTAATCTCACTGGGACTACAAACTTGCTTTGTACTGCAAGGCTTATGATTGGTTGTTCACCAGTGATGTCATACATTCATGTGCACACTCTCCACAAACTCAGGATCAAAAGCCTGAATTGACAAAAAAAAGTTGATGAACAGCATCAAGGTAAGAACAAAGCCGGATTAGAGAGGTTTGGTTTTTGTCAACTCAAAACTAATCCTGTAAGTCTGAATTAGTTCAGCTATCTTTATGGTACAGGCCCCAGATCTGTGGAAATGACTGGGATTGTTATGCTTATGTCAAAGTGGCCTTTGTTTTTACACAATGTCCACTCCATCCTTTTCTTAAGCAATAACACTATTTCTGTTAACCCAGCAGTGACTATGTTCTACATTTACCATTTCAGTGAAGTTGAATAATTTAATAGGATGATAGAGAAACAATTGAGAAAAGAGGGGAGAGAATCCAGATGTCAGGTAGTGCTGCTGCATACATCACAATGTGTGCTTTAAATATTTAAATGTCAGGAAAAGTCATGTCAATAATTATATTTCTATTCTGATTTCTTGCATCTCTATTCTTTTTTCAGTTCAAATGGGCTTTATCGACATGAATTTTTCAAGAACCTTTATTCCCACAACATAACGTTTTTTTCCAAATCTTTGAACAGCATTCAATAACAGTATTATAAACATTAATTGGTATTAAGATTTATATAATTATTTTTGTATTGTATTTGCGTGTGCACGAAGATCTTTTAAATATGAAATGTAAAATCAGAGAATAGAAAATGTTCAAGTAAATGTTCCTTATTTCATTCACTTCCCTCACGTTCTCTCTCTTAGGAGTCAGTGAAGATGTTGTGCAAGTTCTTTCTAATGAGATTCACATCATGAAGAAATTAGTTTTTGTTTGTGTTCAAGTTCAACTGTCATAATATAATATACACAATCTTAAATCTACCTCAGAGTCATCCTTGTGTCTTCCCTCTGAACTTGAAAATGTGGTTAATCTAGTGACTGAAAAGACTATAACGTGATCCCTTGTTTATTTTACTTGAGTTATTATTTCATGATACTTAGACCTAATAATTACCCAATTACTCAACATTCCTAGGACCCTAGTTTAATTACTGTCACGGTTTACGCTGCCTGAAGGAATACGGAGCCGAGGATAAACGAAATAAGGCTTTTAATATATACAACTCATGGAGCACAGCGATAGACACACGTAAGTGAGTGAGTTAGTCACAAGTGATGAGACCCGACAAAACAGAACTGAAAGGACAAGGCTTATGTACAGCGGATAATGGGGAAACACAGGTGGATGGAATCACTAAATTAACACACATGAGGAAGAGAATAGACACACCTGGGAACTAATCAAACCAAAACACGGAAAGACAGAAACTGGGTCACGGGCAAAAACACACTAAATGAGTCCAGGTGTGACAGTACTCCCCCCTCCCGGTAGGTGCGTCCTCGCACCGTAGAAACAACAGAGGGAGGCGTGGGTGGGAACTTGGGAGGAGGTTCCGGTGGAGGACGGACTCCCAGGAGGGGGCCAGCAGACAGGGACCACAGGAGGAGGAGCCAGGGAGGAGACAGGAGCAGGAGGAGCCAGATGGTCCACCAGAGACCAGCCAGGACGGAGATCCAAGGTGGAGTCGACGGCGGGAGGAGCCATGGTGAAGGAGGGGTCGACGACACCAGGGGGCCGACAGGCGGAGACTGCACCGGTGGGTGAGGAGCCCAAGATGGAGCAGCACAGCCGCAGAGCCAGGGGGACATCGAGGTTCCGGAGGGCCTAGGTGGAGCAGGAGGCTCAGGCGACCAAGGCGGAGGCGGGGTCCTGGCAGACCGCTGTGGAGCCGGAGCGACCGAGGATGGAGGTGGAACCGGAGGGAAGGAGGAGCCTGACAGAGCCGGAGGGATGGAAAGACGAGGTGGAACCGGAGGAGTGGAGTCCCGAGGCGGCGGATGGTCGACGACTGACCAAGGTGGAGCCGGAGGGACGAGGGAGCCCGGTGGAGCAGGTGGGATGACAGACCACGGTGGAGACGAGGGAGCTAAGAGCCAAGGCGGAGCCGCTGGGTCGAAGGACCGAGGAGGAGTCCAGGGCTCGGAGGCTGGAGGCGGAGACAGGGCCTTAACGCGCCAAGGCGGAGCTGGAGACTGGCAGTCCAGCGGCAAACCACCGCGCCCCGATGGCGCGGACTGAGGGTGAGCTGCGGGACTGACTGGCACCAGCAGGGATGGCGAGGAACTGGCTGGTCTAGGAGGAGGAGAGAGGAGAAGGATGGGAGGAAGGACAGGAGGATCAGGACTGGACGGAACCAGCGAAAGAGTAGAGGGACCAGCAGGTTTGGGAGGAGGCGGGAGAGGGAGGCTGGGAGGGAATACAGGAGACACAGAAGATTCAGGGCTGGGTGGAACCAGCGGAGACACAGATGATTCAGGGCTGGGCGGAACCAGCGGAGACACAGAAGATTCAGAGCTGGGCGGAACCAGTGGAGACACAGAAGATTCAGAGCTGGGCGGAACCAGCGGAGACACAGAAGATTCAGAGCTGGGCGGAACCAGCGGAGACACAGGAAACTCAGGGCTGGGCGGAACCAGCGGAGAAACAGGAAACTCAGGGCTGGGCGGAACCAGCGGAGAAACAGGAAACTCAGGGCTGGGCGGAACCAGCGGAGAAACAGAAAACTCAGGGCTGGACGGAACCAGCGGAGAAACAGAAAACTCAGGGCTGGGCGGAACCAGCGGAGAAACAGAAAACTCAGGGCTGGGCGGAACCAGCGGAGAAACAGAAGATTCAGAGCTGGGCGGAACCAGCGGAGACACAGAAGATTCAGAGCTGGGCGGAACCAGCGGAGATACAGGAAACTCAGGGCTGGGCGGAACCAGCGGAGAAACAGAAAACTCAGGGCTGGGCGGAACCAGCGGAGAAACAGAAAACTCAGGGCTGGGCGGAACCAGCGGAGAAACAGAAAACTCAGGGCTGGGCGGAACCAGCGGAGAAACAGAAGATTCAGAGCTGGGCGGAACCAGCGGAGACACAGAAGATTCAGAGCTGGGCGGAACCAGCGGAGATACAGGAAACTCAGGGCTGGGCGGAACCAGCGGAGAAACAGAAAACTCAGGGCTGGGCGGAACCAGCGGAGAAACAGAAAACTCAGGGCTGGGCGGAACCAGCGGAGAAACAGAAAACTCAGGGCTGGGCGGAACCAGCGGAGAAACAGAAAACTCAGGGCTGGGCGGAACCAGCGGAGAAACAGAAAACTCAGGGCTGGGCGGAACCAGCGGAAATGGAGCAGAGGAAATGACTGGAGGAGGTAGGAGTGGGAGACTGAGAGGGTATACAGGGGAATCAGGGCTGGACGGAACCAGCGGGGAAACAGGAAAATTAGGGATTACCTCCATAGACCAGTCCATCAGATCCAGAACTTGCTCCATATGATCTTCAGAGACTGCATACAGCTCACCCTCAGTCGCAGGAGTGTGGGCAGGGCTTTCCTCCACGCCCTCGATCTCCACGAGGACTCCCACGATGCACGGTGTGGCCGGCTCACACACCTGGTCAGTCGCGCTCTCGAGATCCTGTTCCCTGTCAATGGATTGCTCGGGCTCTGCGGCTGCGGAGGGCTCTGGCTCCGTGAAGCGAGTTGGTGGCTGGCTGGTCTCTGGGTAGGGAGTGGGACTGGCGAGATCCTCTATGGGGCTGATGGTGAAAGATGAGCCATTTCTCGCCAGAGTCCACTCCACGTATGCGGCGAAATCCTCCCGAGGACCATCTTCGGGCGACAACGCTCTGCACTTGGAGTTCAGGCTGGTGTTGTAGAAGGTGCAGAGCGCGTCGTCCGGGTAGCTGGTGGCATTAGCTAATAGCAGAAACCGTCTGGTGTGGTCCTCGAGAGAGCGTCCTTCCTGCTCCAGCATGAGGAGGAGGAATCCGGGGCTAGAGAGGGGATCCATCAAACACTACGAAACAAAAAGACTGAGAAAAAACGAAAGCAAAACGGAGGGAAAGACGCAGTTTTAAACTTTTTTTTCTTTATGGTCGGGTCTTCTGTCACGGTTTTCGCTGCCTGAAGGAACACGGAGCCGAGGATAAACGGAATAAGGCTTTTAATATATACAACTCATGGAGCACAGCGATAGACACACGTAAGTGAGTGAGTTAGTCACAAGTGATGAGACCCGACAAAACAGAACTGAAAGGACAAGGCTTATGTACAGCGGATAATGGGGAAACACAGGTGGATGGAATCACTAAATTAACACACATGAGGAAGAGAATAGACACACCTGGGAACTAATCAAACCAAAACACGGAAAGACAGAAACTGGGTCACGGGCAAAAACACACTAATTGAGTCCAGGTGTGACAATTACAATAAAGAAAGTAGTATTGTGGTGAAATAAACCTTTAAAAAAAAAAGTTGTTAAAACTGGGTGAAAATACTGCCGTGGGTGGCACTTTTTTCAGTCCTCCAAAGCTAGGGTCCTAGAAATGTGGTCCAGGGACTGCAGTTCTCAGACTCGGTAGGTGGCGCTGTCACAAAAAAACTAGGGTCCAAGAAATGCAATCCTACAAATGCGTTCCTGAAATTGCGGCCTCTGACAGATAATAATGGGTTTCAGTTAATACACATAGGCATCCTGAAGCTCACTGTGTTTTCAGCCTCAATATATGAGTAGTAGTCCTATCATACACTTTATCTCAAGTCTTGATGATTTATTACCCTGATTTATGGCCTGATTTATGGCCGTACAGTCCGTGTAGATTGACAGGTAGTCAGAAGTGTGCATGGTCAGTTGGATTGATTTATGACTATAAGGCCTGTCAATCAAAGCGGTTGCCATGCCACTGGGTCCTGTGACCCTTGATTGACATGGCAGAGCTGTGTAAATCAAAAGATCAAAGAGATCTCAGATTTGACTTGTGTTGTGTTTATTACTGGATATATGATGGTTGTATCTGTAACCAGAGCAGTGGGGGATTTCTTATGATGGTTGTATCTGTAACCAGAGCTGTGGGGGGTTTCTGTGAAGTTCCTTTCTGGCTTGTTGTTCACACCTAAAGACAGTGGGAGGTGTTTGGGTTCTTCCTGGGAAAAAAAAAATGGCTGTGCAAAAGTGAGGGTTTTGACGTCTTGACAGGATCAATGTTTGTTTGATCTATATGGTGTTGATACCTAGGCACCAACAGGCCACATGCTCCCCGTCTACAAACACATTTGAAAAGGAGGACGATGTCTGGTGTCTTTCCAGGTGAGAATTTCAAAGAGTGAGAGAGACAATTATCTAAATCATCAACTAACCAAGCCGCTGAAGAGATAAATAATTGAATGTTATCTGGAATTAATAAAATCAAACAGGCATTCCTTAATGTTAAGAAAATACTATCCATAATATGTGATGTGTAAAAGGAGTTGAAATCTCACGCTAATTTTAAAACCGACTTTAAACACACACACACACACACACACACACACACAAATTGGTTTTCCATGTTCTATGGGACATCCCGTAGACGTAATGCTTTTTTAGACTGTACAAATTGTATTTTGCATCACCATACACCAACCTTACACTTAAACCTACCCCTTACACAAAATTTCGTTAATTTTAAGATTTTCAAAAACATCATTCTGTATGATTTATAAACTTGTTTCCTCACAGGGACAAAAACAATCCCCCCAAGGATTTTGGATATTGCCATCATTGTTCCCCATAACATGGGGTATACCTGAAACACACAAACACAAACACACACACACACACACACACACACACAGTAAAACTGAGTAAACTAAATTTTTTTATGAGCAAATTCGTATTTGTTGTTTTTATTTTGTGTTATGTAAGAAATGTTTTAATTTAATAATCTAACCTGTAGTATGTGTACTGTAAATGAACAAATATACATTTAGCTTAAACTCAGTAAAATAATTACACCTACCATTTTAAACATGTTTAAAAGATTACACATTGTGTGTCACTAAAGCAAGGCACACTGTCTATTGTCTTAAAAAATGTTTAAATAACCTGATGACCAGCATTGTTTCTTTAGATCATTTATGCACACAAGTGCTTTTTTCGCACGAGTAGAAAACTCTTTGGATGTGTTTGGCAAAAACATAATTTCTACATCTTAAATGCATGACTGAACTTTTCTCATTCGACAGAAATACTATTTTCTAATTATTTACCCGGCCTATAACACTTGGTGTAAATGTTCTTACCTAGAACAGAAAACATACACTTTGACTATTTGACTATTTTGTAGGCATCATGTAATGTTAAATGGTTTACAAAAAAAACTTAGCATCAGCAGCTGTGATTTTCAAAATGAAAGAAATGTACAAGCTAAGGATGTTTCAACTATTATCATCATTTCCTTTTGACTCTGATAAACTGGTAATGAATTTTCTATGCAAGTGACACGATATACAGTTCTCATACTATTTGTGTAGATAGCTGTGCTAAAACATTTATGACTATTTTTGCATGCCAGCAGATTATGTCAAGGGTGTTTCACATCTAAGAATCACAATGTTTTTTAAATGACATTTTTCTTACACCTCAAGATTTAGCCATATCAAGATTTTGGACGGCCGTTCACAATTTGTTTGTTGGACTGTACGTTTTTAGGTGATCTCTGTGTGGTGTCATCATAATAGGAATAAATGAAAATTAAGAAATTAAGTTACAGTTTTTCTCTCCGAGATATTTCTTTTAGTGCAACTTTGTGTCTGTCCAAAAAGTGTGATCACATGAAGCATCGACACAACAAAAAATTAAGTCTAGCTGTTTTACACTTAAAACTATTACAACCTAAACAAATGAAACAGTTCCACTGAAAGATGCCCACTCGTTTAAGTTTGAGCATGTTAAAGTTTCCACACTCCTGTGTAGAGATACATTTTATCCATAACCTTTTGTGTATTCACGTGACCAAATCACTAAGAAAGAGAGTATAGAAAAAAAGCAAATGTTTACAATGCATATAAAATTCAGAATACAATTGTTAAAAAAAATTATGTTGATTTGTAAATGGTATTTTTATTAATCTACTAGATTAAGTCATCTTGTTCAGATAGCAGGTGAAACCATTTTGTTTGAAGACTCCTGTAAGTTCATGCTAACTCTCGCGTGGGAAAGAGAGCAGGGTGAGCACATCCTATTCATTTAAGAAAAAGTATTAAACATTTGACCAAACTTTTTTATTATTTTGACAAAACACAACAACATTAAAGAATGTTATCCGTTCCTATGGCCATCTTCTTTGACTCAAATGAAGCAACATCTCTGGTGTACGCAAGCATCTACAATGTGTGTATGTGCTAAACATCTGTTTCTCCACTTTTGCCAGATTTGTTAGATGGGCTTTTGTTGTAATACAGACACATTTGAGAACTACGATGTTCTCACTTTTGTAATGGTTATAGAAAAGTTCAAACATAACTTTTGCATACGGAGCAAAACTGACTAAAAAATCACTGAAATAAAAAATGCAAAAGTGTGTACGGCATTTGGCAAAACAGGATTTTAGCTGTAATGAGCACATAAGACAAAAATTGTCAATGTGTGACTTGTAAATATATTCTATTTTATTTTATTTATTTATTTATTTTTACCAGAGATAGTCGACTGATCTGTTTACATGTTGTTTTGCCGTTTTCTGATGAAGAGTTTTCTCTGACTGTGGTCAAACATACAGTGCCTGTTCATAGGAATTTTTACAGCATAAAAATATCGCCCCTACATCTAGAGCTCTTGTTCATATAGCTGATGATGATGTTCACATTTTTATTTGTCGTACTCGTTAGTTTCAACATTTCTACTGGACATTAAAGAGTAGGCCTATGTGTACTCCCTTTATGTCAGAAGCATTAACATCTACTGTGTGCTAAGAATTTTCTGCTTTCTCCACTTTTGGTGGATTTACTAGAGGGACTATGTGACCTTGTTGTAATGTGATTACGTTTAAGATCCATATGATTGCACTAAACCCCCTTGAATAGGTTATAGACATACTCTTTTATACAGGAAATGTTTCCACAACAGAAATATGTATCAGAATAACAAATACCTAATTTGAAAATATGAAATCCTCTCTTCTAAACTATTGTGAAAACTTTTAATGTTGATCCGGCCCACCAGCCGTGTATCTTCTTCATTGTTTTTTAGATAAAGACTATTCTCAGAGCTTGGTAAACAGGCAAAAACATGAACAAAATGTAGTACAAGATGATTAAATGATTGTCAAGAGACTGTTTAAACTGAGATTGTGATGCACTTTAGAGCTTTTCCTGGTCTACCAGTGTCACAAAGACACAAAATTTTCAATCAACTTGAAAATGAGTCCTGCCATTTTCTGTTCTGACTGCTACACTTAATACAAACCCGTCTATTACACTTAAAGTTAGACATTAAAAGTCATGGATGCCACAGGAACTATTTCCTTTCTCTGTTTCTCTAAACATCACACTAAATAAACCAGAGATCACATGTAGAAAGAATTCATTGAAAGGGGCATGTTTTAGTCTATTTTAGATGGTCTGCACCAACACATGTTTTAGATGTTTTAGGTATTCATCAGACTAACAGGTTTGATTCGGGAAACACACACAACTGGAACTGAGTGTTGTCATGTCTTTATAATTGATCTACTTTTACTTTTAAAACAACACAGTGTGAAATTATGGTCTTCGACAGCATGGGCCCCTGAAATGTTGTAGTATATCTTTGTTTTCACAAAATATCTAAACATTTATCTATCTTAAAATATTAGTTATTACGTGTTTACAAAGTTGTCATGTCTGACGTTTACATTTTTAAGAACATCTGATATAGTTTATCATCTTTTAAATTTTATAACGTATATTTCACCAAACCTTGACGCCTGAAAAACGGGTTTAGCATCAGTCCACATTTCAGTTGTTAGCCAGAAAATGCAAGTGAGCCGAGATTTCATTACTGAGATAATCTACATGATGTGAAACTAGCTCACAGTTACATTACAGTTTTGGGTTCAAGTTTATGTTGAATAGTGTTTGTTACTGCTCCAAATGTTTAACACCACATTACTCCATTGTGAAGATATGTACTGTACAAAAAGTTTGTCACTGTAGTAGTCCAACTCTGAAACCAGACCGAACAAAAATGAGCTTGAGCCTTAGTTGTGGCAGAATTATGTTTTTTATGATTTCTTTTTATCTTTCCATGATTTGTGCGTGTTGTTCTGAACCACGGTTTCATTTTTAACATCACAATCGTATTGTATTGTCATGCATGATTGTAAAGAGTTTTGTGTGTGACAGTCTCTGGATTTATTTTTTATTTTTTGCAAACAGAACTGGTGTAATGTTAGCGAGCTCTTTGTGTTCTCTCCTTTACTGTGTTTATATACGTCAGAATTCTTTAAATTTGCTCGATTAAATTAAGTATTTAACACAGTTTTGGGTAATGTGTGTGTGAATATAGAGGATCTTTACAAATATGTTTTCTTGAAATAGCCATGTAACACTCTGAATCGAGACTGCTTCTTTTAAATATAACATTAACACATTTTTCATGAGCTCAGGCCCATTGTTTTATAAACCACGAAAGATTAAAATGTGATTCAACATTTTATTTCAACAATACATTTTTGAATATACATTCATACACTGAAGTAGTGAAGAAAATGGTCAAATTGGCATTACTAACAAACAGTAATAATGACATTACAGGTGGTCTAGCCAGAAAAGAAAATCTCTACAGGCCAGCATGTTTTGTTCTAGTATGTAGTTGACGTAAGTTTGAACAATTTCACATGTCATGGAACCATAATTTTTTGAAACCAACAATGTACATAAATCTGTTACACATGTATTAATACACATTAATAATAATTATAGTTCTCGGCCGATTTGTACATTATTAAATTATGTTAGTGGTCATCACAAACTTAAGGTGTAAACAAAAGTACCTTGCAACAGTGTGCTTTAGATTTACTAGAAAGATCATTTGAATGCTTTGGTCGCAAGGAAAACATACATTGTTTAAGAGAAAATAATCTCACTGAATGTGCTAAAGCATCCAATGTTTTAAGACTACTGAAGGTGTCACATCCTTGTTTGTTTCACACCTGTGGGCTCCTACCTACATTCCAAGTGTGATATTTAAAAAAGGTTTAGGGGCATATAGTTAACCACAGAAGACTTTCTGCATGCTCCTGTTACAATGACTGCCGCAGCTCCAAACAGTCCTGAAACATCTAGAATAATTATGTGTGACACACCGCCAAGAAGTTCTGCTGAAATGAGAGAGGAGCTGACTTTTGCACCAAGGAAAAAATCAAGGGAAGAGCATAAGAAAGGTTCTCATTGAAGATGAAGATTTTGTGAAACAAGATTTCACTGTGTCTTATGATCGTGTGGGGAGATTTGTGTTTGACAAAGAGTTGCAGATTGTGAAGCTCTACGTTTTGGAATCTTATGAAGAATATACATCCGAATGCACCTACCTGCTTTTGACCGCCGTAGACTGGGCATACTTCGACAATCAAATTTGGAGAAACTTTAATATGGATGAAAAAATCTGGTACATTTTCCAATGGGATGGTACAACGCCTGGTATGCGGTACTATGCGAGAAAGCCACCAGACTACATATCTATAGCATCCTGTTGGAACAAAACGCTTCATGACCAGAATTATCTCATGCAGATAAATAAACGTCGGGAGGACTTTGAAACAAACTTTGATTTTGATGAGTCTGATCGTGACTGGCCTCTTCCTGAGGTCAACCCTTACGAATGCTGCAAAAAGAGACTATATTTTGAGCAATGTGACATACTCATGTTGAACAATTTTTTCAATGATAGATAAGCTGTTTCAGTCAATTTAAATTTATTTTAAACCCAATGATCAGTCGGATAATAGTGTATTCGGTATAACAAACCTGAACAATGATGTTGTAATGTTTCTTTTTCTGTGTTTACTCACCCTTCTATGTGTTCCTTGCTCTATGTTTAATAAATGGCTGTCGGATTAAGTTTTCCCAATACACAATACATTACCGTTACTTGAAACAAGTGTCTTAACAAAAATCCTAATAAACCTCGTAATCTATAATCCAAATATCTTCAAGTGAAAATGACAGAATTCTCTTTGGTGACATAAGCTAGGCTTCACCGGTCAAAACACATCCCTAATTAGGCCCCTTCACCCTCCTCCACTTTTAGAGTGCAACACCCCCATCTCAACAACCAACCAAGCAACATTTGAAACGTAGAAACAAGGCCACCCTTTTTTTTTATTTAAATGTACAGAAGATCCACCACTACTTCCTCGTGACTATAGTCTTCTTCCCCTGTGAGCGGCTGACCTCATAAACTCTGCAGTTATCGCAGGTTTTCCTAGATCTGCGAACAAGGGGTTTTACAGCACGGTCAACGGAGCTACTGCAACATCTTGTTGATCAAAACATTATCTACATGGGCTGACAGAATCAGCTTCAACAATCAAATTTGTCTGAAACTGATGCACTCTCTAATTTTTCAAATAATAAGGCTTCGACGGATCTAAACCATAAACCAGAAAATTGAAACTGAAATTGCACAAGGCCTGGATCGTCGTGGATTAATACAGTCAGTCCAGATTCTGGGAAATGGTGACAGCATTCTATACTGATTAGGGTACAAAGTCTATCTCTTGAATTAAATTCTGAAAAGGATGTCTGACGCTGGGCAAAAGCAGATGGATTGCAACTGGAGTTCTGGTGCCACTACGGATGATCAGCTGAAGTGCGACTGCACCCTGGGGGAAGCGTGGCATGTAACAGACTACATAGACACTATGTTTAAACAGCGTTACCGAGAACAAATGATCAAACTGATGCATGCGGTCATAGAGAATCCAAATCATGATTGTACCGGAGATACCAAGTGTGTAAAAAATCTTAAGAATGAAATGAATGTTGTAAGAAGCCTGAAAAATAACCCATGGCCTGATTTGACTAGTATGTTTATTACCAGTAAAGAATCAGTCTGTGTAACGACTAGAAAAATTCTGGATGTGATGTCTGAATGTGACGATGAGATGGACATTAATGAGGTTCTCTGTCTGTGTACATGTGTAACAGATTTATGTACATTGTTGGTTTCAAAAAATTATGGTTCCATGACATGTGAGATTGTTCAAACTTACGTCAACTACATACTAGAACAAAACATGCTGGCCTGTAGAGATTTTCTTTTCTGGCTAGACCACCTGTAATGTCATTATTACTGTTTGTTAGTAATGCCAATTTGACCATTTTCTTCACTACTTCAGTGTATGAATGTATATTCAAAAATGTATTGTTGAAATAAAATGTTGAATCACATTTTAATCTTTTGTGGTTTATGAAACAATGGGCCTGAGCTCATGAAAAATGTGTTAATGTTATATTTAAAAGAAGCAGTCTCGATTCAGAGTGTTACATGGCTATTTCAAGAAAACATATTTGTAAAGATCCTCTATATTCACACACACATTACCCAAAACTGTGTTAAATACTTAATTTAATCGAGCAAATTTAAAGAATTCTGACGTATATAAACACAGTAAAGGAGAGAACACAAAGAGCTCGCTAACATTACACCAGTTCTGTTTGCAAAAAATAAAAAATAAATCCAGAGACTGTCACACACAAAACTCTTTACAATCATGCATGACAATACAATACGATTGTGATGTTAAAAATGAAACCGTGGTTCAGAACAACACGCACAAATCATGGAAAGATAAAAAGAAATCATAAAAAACATAATTCTGCCACAACTAAGGCTCAAGCTCATTTTTGTTCGGTCTGGTTTCAGAGTTGGACTACTACAGTGACAAACTTTTTGTACAGTACATATCTTCACAATGGAGTAATGTGGTGTTAAACATTTGGAGCAGTAACAAACACTATTCAACATAAACTTGAACCCAAAACTGTAATGTAACTGTGAGCTAGTTTCACATCATGTAGATTATCTCAGTAATGAAATCTCGGCTCACTTGCATTTTCTGGCTAACAACTGAAATGTGGACTGATGCTAAACCCGTTTTTCAGGCGTCAAGGTTTGGTGAAATATACGTTATAAAATTTAAAAGATGATAAACTATATCAGATGTTCTTAAAAATGTAAACGTCAGACATGACAACTTTGTAAACACGTAATAACTAATATTTTAAGATAGATAAATGTTTAGATATTTTGTGAAAACAAAGATATACTACAACATTTCAGGGGCCCATGCTGTCGAAGACCATAATTTCACACTGTGTTGTTTTAAAAGTAAAAGTAGATCAATTATAAAGACATGACAACACTCAGTTCCAGTTGTGTGTGTTTCCCGAATCAAACCTGTTAGTCTGATGAATACCTAAAACATCTAAAACATGTGTTGGTGCAGACCATCTAAAATAGACTAAAACATGCCCCTTTCAATGAATTCTTTCTACATGTGATCTCTGGTTTATTTAGTGTGATGTTTAGAGAAACAGAGAAAGGAAATAGTTCCTGTGGCATCCATGACTTTTAATGTCTAACTTTAAGTGTAATAGACGGGTTTGTATTAAGTGTAGCAGTCAGAACAGAAAATGGCAGGACTCATTTTCAAGTTGATTGAAAATTTTGTGTCTTTGTGACACTGGTAGACCAGGAAAAGCTCTAAAGTGCATCACAATCTCAGTTTAAACAGTCTCTTGACAATCATTTAATCATCTTGTACTACATTTTGTTCATGTTTTTGCCTGTTTACCAAGCTCTGAGAATAGTCTTTATCTAAAAAACAATGAAGAAGATACACGGCTGGTGGGCCGGATCAACATTAAAAGTTTTCACAATAGTTTAGAAGAGAGGATTTCATATTTTCAAATTAGGTATTTGTTATTCTGATACATATTTCTGTTGTGGAAACATTTCCTGTATAAAAGAGTATGTCTATAACCTATTCAAGGGGGTTTAGTGCAATCATATGGATCTTAAACGTAATCACATTACAACAAGGTCACATAGTCCCTCTAGTAAATCCACCAAAAGTGGAGAAAGCAGAAAATTCTTAGCACACAGTAGATGTTAATGCTTCTGACATAAAGGGAGTACACATAGGCCTACTCTTTAATGTCCAGTAGAAATGTTGAAACTAACGAGTACGACAAATAAAAATGTGAACATCATCATCAGCTATATGAACAAGAGCTCTAGATGTAGGGGCGATATTTTTATGCTGTAAAAATTCCTATGAACAGGCACTGTATGTTTGACCACAGTCAGAGAAAACTCTTCATCAGAAAACGGCAAAACAACATGTAAACAGATCAGTCGACTATCTCTGGTAAAAATAAATAAATAAATAAAATAAAATAGAATATATTTACAAGTCACACATTGACAATTTTTGTCTTATGTGCTCATTACAGCTAAAATCCTGTTTTGCCAAATGCCGTACACACTTTTGCATTTTTTATTTCAGTGATTTTTTAGTCAGTTTTGCTCCGTATGCAAAAGTTATGTTTGAACTTTTCTATAACCATTACAAAAGTGAGAACATCGTAGTTCTCAAATGTGTCTGTATTACAACAAAAGCCCATCTAACAAATCTGGCAAAAGTGGAGAAACAGATGTTTAGCACATACACACATTGTAGATGCTTGCGTACACCAGAGATGTTGCTTCATTTGAGTCAAAGAAGATGGCCATAGGAACGGATAACATTCTTTAATGTTGTTGTGTTTTGTCAAAATAATAAAAAAGTTTGGTCAAATGTTTAATACTTTTTCTTAAATGAATAGGATGTGCTCACCCTGCTCTCTTTCCCACGCGAGAGTTAGCATGAACTTACAGGAGTCTTCAAACAAAATGGTTTCACCTGCTATCTGAACAAGATGACTTAATCTAGTAGATTAATAAAAATACCATTTACAAATCAACATAATTTTTTTTAACAATTGTATTCTGAATTTTATATGCATTGTAAACATTTGCTTTTTTTCTATACTCTCTTTCTTAGTGATTTGGTCACGTGAATACACAAAAGGTTATGGATAAAATGTATCTCTACACAGGAGTGTGGAAACTTTAACATGCTCAAACTTAAACGAGTGGGCATCTTTCAGTGGAACTGTTTCATTTGTTTAGGTTGTAATAGTTTTAAGTGTAAAACAGCTAGACTTAATTTTTTGTTGTGTCGATGCTTCATGTGATCACACTTTTTGGACAGACACAAAGTTGCACTAAAAGAAATATCTCGGAGAGAAAAACTGTAACTTAATTTCTTAATTTTCATTTATTCCTATTATGATGACACCACACAGAGATCACCTAAAAACGTACAGTCCAACAAACAAATTGTGAACGGCCGTCCAAAATCTTGATATGGCTAAATCTTGAGGTGTAAGAAAAATGTCATTTAAAAAACATTGTGATTCTTAGATGTGAAACACCCTTGACATAATCTGCTGGCATGCAAAAATAGTCATAAATGTTTTAGCACAGCTATCTACACAAATAGTATGAGAACTGTATATCGTGTCACTTGCATAGAAAATTCATTACCAGTTTATCAGAGTCAAAAGGAAATGATGATAATAGTTGAAACATCCTTAGCTTGTACATTTCTTTCATTTTGAAAATCACAGCTGCTGATGCTAAATTTTTTTTGTAAACCATTTAACATTACATGATGCCTACAAAATAGTCAAATAGTCAAAGTGTATGTTTTCTGTTCTAGGTAAGAACATTTACACCAAGTGTTATAGGCCGGGTAAATAATTAGAAAATAGTATTTCTGTCGAATGAGAAAAGTTCAGTCATGCATTTAAGATGTAGAAATTATGTTTTTGCCAAACACATCCAAAGAGTTTTCTACTCGTGCGAAAAAAGCACTTGTGTGCATAAATGATCTAAAGAAACAATGCTGGTCATCAGGTTATTTAAACATTTTTTAAGACAATAGACAGTGTGCCTTGCTTTAGTGACACACAATGTGTAATCTTTTAAACATGTTTAAAATGGTAGGTGTAATTATTTTACTGAGTTTAAGCTAAATGTATATTTGTTCATTTACAGTACACATACTACAGGTTAGATTATTAAATTAAAACATTTCTTACATAACACAAAGTAAAAACAACAAATACGAATTTGCTCATAAATAAAATTTAGTTTACTCAGATTTACTGTGTGTGTGTGTTTGTGTTTGTTTGTGGTTCAGGTATACCCCATGTTATGGGGAACAATGATGGCAATATCCAAAATCCTTGGGGATTGTTTTTGTCCCTGTGAGGAAACAAGTTTATAAATCATACAGAATGATGTTTTTGAAAATCTTAAAATTAACGAAATTTTGTGTAAGGGGTAGGTTTAAGTGTAAGGTTGGTGTATGGTGATGCAAAATACAATTTGTACAGTCTAAAAAAGCATTACGTCTACGGGATGTCCCATAGAACATGGAAAACCAATTTGTGTGTGTGTGTGTGTGTGTGTGTGTGTTTAAAGTCGGTTTTAAAATTAGCGTGAGATTTCAACTCCTTTTACACATCACATATTATGGATAGTATTTTCTTAACATTAAGGAATGCCTGTTTGATTTTATTAATTCCAGATAACATTCAATTATTTATCTCTTCAGCGGCTTGGTTAGTTGATGATTTAGATAATTGTCTCTCTCACTCTTTGAAATTCTCACCTGGAAAGACACCAGACATCGTCCTCCTTTTCAAATGTGTTTGTAGACGGGGAGCATGTGGCCTGTTGGTGCCTAGGTATCAACACCATATAGATCAAACAAACATTGATCCTGTCAAGACGTCAAAACCCTCACTTTTGCACAGCCATTTTTTTTTTCCCAGGAAGAACCCAAACACCTCCCACTGTCTTTAGGTGTGAACAACAAGCCAGAAAGGAACTTCACAGAAACCCCCCACAGCTCTGGTTACAGATACAACCATCATAAGAAATCCCCCACTGCTCTGGTTACAGATACAACCATCATATATCCAGTAATAAACACAACACAAGTCAAATCTGAGATCTCTTTGATCTTTTGATTTACACAGCTCTGCCATGTCAATCAAGGGTCACAGGACCCAGTGGCATGGCAACCGCTTTGATTGACAGGCCTTATAGTCATAAATCAATCCAACTGACCATGCACACTTCTGACTACCTGTCAATCTACACGGACTGTACGGCCATAAATCAGGCCATAAATCAGGGTAATAAATCATCAAGACTTGAGATAAAGTGTATGATAGGACTACTATGAGTACATGAACACTTAAACAATCTCTAGAACTGCTCTAAGTCACTTCATGAGCATTTTTCTTATTTTGAGAAAACTATCGTCATATCATACACAAAGGGACTGCAATGTTTCAAAGACTCCAATGTTTCAAGAGTTTAGTGCATGGAATAGGTTACATGCTTATTAGATAACCGTATTTGAGTTGATTTATATGCTTTTATTTATTATTATTTTTTAATTAACTATTTTTTTCAAACCATTGCAGTGTTAAAAAAAAAAAAACAGTATTTAAATGAATAAAATATTAATGATTCCATCTCGGATTATCCCGGGTTGCTATGGTCACGCAGGTTTGTTTACATATTAAACTCGTGCCCACGAGAAAAACATATCATCCCTCGACATAAGAAGTCGTGGCCAAGAGAAATGGATGTTGTTTCCTCAACATGGCATCTCGAGGCCACAACATAAGGATGTTGTTACCTCGACAAAATGATCTCGTGGCCACGACATAATATGACATTCCCACGAGTTATTATTTCGTGGCCACAACAACACTAAGTAAACCGAACAAGTAACTTTACCGGCTCCGTAAATTTGAGCTTTAGAATTTTACAGATAGTATTTATACTCTAACAACAACATTACACACTAACTAAAGTTTAAAACAAGGGATCACGAAGAACGGGACCTTTAACATTTGCAAATAAACATTCATTAGAGAAATTTAGAAAAGTAGTCAAAAAGCAAAAGTAATCAGTTACATTAATAAAGTAATTGAAAAAGTTACACTACTATTACATTTTAAATATGGTAACTTGTAATCTGTAACCTATTACATTTCCAAAGTACACTTTCCCCACACTGATTGGGAAATGTCCCGATTGATCTTTTAGATTATTTTATGCCAGGTTTCGGACTTTAATCCCCACTATTCCCTTGGTGTGTCTGATTAGTCTGATCTTCCCGACTCTGACTGGAAATAACAGAAAGACTGATTCAGACATAGCTATTAAACACGGTCACAGTAATTCGATTAGAAATTTAGCCACAGGGAATGTTTATGAACTTCCATGTAGAAATGTTGCTATTGAGTAAACTGAAATTTAACGAGTTGATTGAGTAAACAACAAAGACAGAAGGCATGGATTAAGGCTATTAAAATATGTTACTGAACAAGTCAAGTTCACTAATGATTGTAACTGATCTGAGCAAAGACACTTACTAGGTTTTTTTTTTTTTTTAGCAATGAAGGTTATATTCTATTGCTGGGTTATACTCTATTGTCTTAGTTATAGATATTGTTTCTAGTTATAACTATTGTTTATATATATATATATAGATTTTTTTGCTTTAAAGGATTCTCATATTTTAACGATTATTAAATGTCATTAGCTCTGAGGTGGGTACATGTGGCGTCAGCAACATACAATCCAAAAACAACAACAAAAAAACATTAAAGCTGAATGAGTCAGAATAATAGTCTAACTAAGCAGAACAACAATAATTGAAGATAGTTAATCGTTTTAGTGATTTATATTAAGGCGCTTTAGATTAATATAGAACCCTGCAACATTGAAATGGGATTCGACCTTAAGCTGCTTTCGCGTCGATTTTATTCGACACAGACTTACACCATTTTACAAATCGTTTATCTAACAAATATAGTCATCACACAAGTTTTATGTATCAAATATTATCTTTCATACTTACTTTTTGTCCTATGATAACTTGATGCAGTTGTTTGAAGGGAAATGGCTCCTGTAACTGTAACTCTTTCACTTTTGGATTGTACTGCAGTATCTTAACATATTATAACGTTACACATTAACTAGAAAAAAAAAAAACATGTAAGACTATAAGCCCTATAAGACTAAAATGGTTTCTTCCATGTTATCTGGAAAGAAATAATTTTAGCCTGATAGGGCTTTTTTTCTAGTTAATGTGTAACGTTACAGTATGTTTTAGATAAGTCTAATAAAACGGCATTGATGCTTCTCGTCATAACACAACGATGCCATCGGTCCAATGGTGATGAAAAGTGTAAGATATACACTCACCTAAAGGATTATTAGGAACACCTGTTCAATTTCTCATTAATGCCATTATCTAATCAACCAATCACATGGCAGTTGCTTCAATGCATTTAGGAGTGTGGTCCTGGTCAAGACAATCTCCTGAACTCCAAACTGAATGTCAGAATGGGAAAGAAAAGTGATTTAAGCAATTTTGAACGTGGCATGGTTGTTGTTGGTGCCAGATGGGCCAGTCTGAGTATTTCACAATCTGCTCAGTTACTTGGATTTACATGCACAACCATTTCTAGGGTTTACAAAGCATGGTGGTAAAAGGGAAAACATCCAGTATGCGGCAGTCCTGTGGGCGAAAATGCCCTCTTGATGCTAGAGGTCAGAGGAGAATGGGCCGACTGATTCAAGCTGATAGAAGAGCAACTTTGACTGAAATAAGCACTCCTTACAACCGAGGTATGCAGCAAAGCATTTGTGAAGCCACAACACGCACAACCTTGAGGCGGATGGGCTACAACAGCAGAAGACCCCACCGGGTACCACTCATCTTTACTACATACAGGAAAAAGAGGCTACAGTTTGCACGAGCTCACCAAAATTGGACAGTTGAAGACTGGAAAAATGTTGCCTGAGTCTGGATTTCTGTTGAGACATTCAGATGGTAGAGTCAGAATTTGACGTAAACAGAATGAGAACATGGATCCATCATGCCTTGTTACCACTGTGCAGGCTGCTGCTGTGCAATGGTGTGGGGGATGTTTTCTTGCCACACTTTAGGCCCCTTAGTGCCAGTTGGGCATTGTCATTAAATGCCACGGCCTACCTGAGCATTGTTTCTGACCATACGACCCTCTTAAAAATGGTCTAGGGGTAAAAGGAGTAACATTCAAATTTGGTGGTTAAACTGTATCCCTTTATGACCACCATGTACCACTGATGGCCACTTCCAGCAGGATAATGCACCATGTCACAAAGCTTGAATAATTTCAAATTGGTTTCTTGAACATGACAATGAGTTCACTGTACTAAAATGGTCCCCACAGTCGCCAGATCTCAACCCAATTGAGCATCTTTGGGATGTGGTGGAACGGGAGCTTCGTGCCCTGGATGTGCATTTCTAAAGAATGCTTTCAGCACCTTGTTGAATCAATGCCATGTAGAATTAAGGCAGTTCTGAAGGTGAAAGCGGGTCAAACACAGTATTAGTATGGTGTTCCTAATTATCCTTTAGGTGGGTGTATCTGGCTCCAAAAACCACACATGGCTTATGAATATGAATTACGTAATGTGCCCGGAAGAGGTATCTGATTGGCTATAAGTAAATGGGTTTGGCAGTTATCCTATCATTTTCTCATTTCCTCGATTTTGCATTGCAAGATTCGCTGGTAAAATCTGAAGCAACACATGACACGGTTTAAACAATCTGTATATTATACTAACGTTTAGGAGACCACCTGTGGGACTTGACACTTCATTAATGTTGCATCTTTGTTAACATTTTGTCACAAAGAATAAAGATTATATATATATTTCTGAACAAAAAGTCTCAAACACACTATCTGGTTTTGTAAAGATACATAATAAATCTCATGATTAATTACATTTCTGATCTGACTTTTACTATATCTTTTTCTATCACTGAAACGATCAGCCTTAAGACTTCTAATTTCCATCTTGACAAAATAGAGACTATCTAGGAAAGAATAATACAGATACGCAGACTATGCATGAAATATGTCTAAAGTAGTTGTTGTATGTTTTTTTTTGGTTTGTTTTGTTTAGTCCTGCGATACATCACCAGACTGCATATTCTCATGATAACCAGCAGAGGGCGTTAATGACTTTTCAAATAATTGAACAGAATTTTACAGAATGTAGTGGAAGCTGGAAATATTAGTATTGATGTACCAGGAATTTAATGAAATAAAAATGAACAATTAGGTCTTTGCTAAACGATTACACATTAGTTTAACAGCCATTCTCAATGACATTTTAATTACTTTTTGTCCTTCCAGAGCACCTTAAATTAATATTTTCCCCTAACATTAAAGTTCGAATCCTAATAATTCTTACCTTAATTGTTACGTGAGGTCTCTTTTTTCTGCAGAACACAAAATAAGGTATTTCGAAGAACACTGGAATCCACTGACACATATTTCAAAATATTGCCTTGTGTCTCACATAAGATAAAACACATACAGGGTTGGAACATAAATGGCATGTGCAGCTGTATAAGTGACTGTACAGCAGCAACTGTGAAATTAAATACCACGTCCTATATCTAACTTGTGTCATTTATAACAGTTAAAATGTATGGCTTTTACATTCAGCAAAGGTTGTTCTGGATTTAAGCAGAATCTTTAACCACAATCCTAAGAAAGCAGACATCAGAAATTGTTTTTTATTTTAATTACTGAATATAGGCTACAGTTAAGAAAATGATGGTCTCTACTACCATAACATTTCATATTGATACATTTCAAAGGGTTGTATGAGTGCTTGAGGAAGCACATACTGCAGACAGACAGATAGATAGAACCTTTCAGATGAAACAATGCGCGCTCTCGCGTTCAGCTGTCTGCGCGTTCGCGTACCTCCCTCCCCACCCAGGAGTGAGCGCACGCGAGTATTTCCACAGCACGAGAGAGAGTGAAATACACCAGAGTCAGCCCGCAGAGAGACACACATGAGCACAAGCGGAGCAGTGTTTCAATGAATGATCCAGCAGCAGCAGCAGCAGAAACATGCGCTTCTCAGCCACGCCTGCCCTGAACAACACCGTGAACTAGGATACAAGGTATGACAGAACATCAGACACAACTTCTCCCATCAACAAACTGTGTGATCGCGCAAAACGAGAAGAGCGTTTTCATCCTTCAGATGATCTCAGTATGATGATGCTTGCTTCTGTCTGGGACTGAAAAGTAAACGAGCACGAGATAAAGAGCAGGTGTAATGGAATAAAGCGACGCCTTCAGCTTGTTTTGCTTTTAATGTTAGATCATGTTCTTTATTGGTGCTTTCGGTGCAGATAACATGCAAAAGTATTGCTATTATTTTAGGAGCTCTTAAATTATTGTTAGTGCATGTTTGTTTGTGTGTGTAGATTCTCTTAGTTGCGGATGATGTGCAAATATAAACTGTTATACAGGATTTTAGGAGACAGCCTATATTTATAATGTGTGAATGCATAAACATAAATTCCTAAACTCATGTGGGATTCCCGTTGGTGTCTGTGGACACTTGTTTGTTTCTCTGTCAGTGTGATCACTTTAAATGAAAGCAGTTCGTATAGGGGATGGCATAGTCTTAAATGCATGACAAACCCGTTGTTATAATGTTTGATGGATGTAAATGTTTGGTCACATAAACGGAACGCTTATTGTGTGACCTTCCTATATCATTGTTTTGATTGTTGAATCTGATGTTATGAAACTAAATGTCAGCGATGTGATAACGGGCACTTTAATGCTCGGGACTGACGGGATTGCACCGTGCATGCGGGGTTTCCTCGATTCTTCTGCAGATGGAGGTTCCCTTCTCCTCCCTCCCTTTTAAAACGAGCATTCAGGGTTTGTTCAGAATGCAATACTAGTATATACAGCCTACTGTTTTTTAAGAGCACGATTTATTTTTTTATAGCACTCATAAAATGGCAACATTATCTGACAGACATTCATTGATTCTGCGTTATAATAAATGACACCTGTCTTTCTGTGACAGAACTGGACTGTAACAGCCGAGAGGGCGTCAGCATGATTGAAAATGTCTTGGACAGTCTGAAATATATCACATCACCAAAAAGAGGCACATGACTAAGTGAGGTATGTACAAAGTTGTAGTCCTTGGCCATAACAGAATAAAGTTAAAGTGCTCTGACTATAAATAAAGTGAATGAAAGAATGCAATAGTCCATTTGTAACATTAACTAAGATTGATAAAAGCTGTAGAATATAAATTTTGCTCCTTGTTTGAGTGTGTTAATTTCAACATTTAAAAACTTGCTTTTGTCAACATTAAAAAACTGTGAACTGACTTATAAATAAAATGTTGTATTAAATTGCAAAGTATGGTTCAGTCCTTTTTTAAAATTTTTTAATTGAACACCATTTTAGTTTCTGTTCAGCGTTGGTTGATTAAACTGTATTATTGTGGCTAGCTATCTGTATCAGTAAAATCCAAAATTGGTCGACCTCCATTTGTAATTGGAACATGCTTGTCATCCTAACATCCTAAGATTGGTGTTGAGCAGGTCACTTTGGAAATTTAACAGGCCACAGATTACCTTATTTAAAATGTAATAAGTAGTAACTATTTTAATTACTTTATTAATGTATGTAACTGGTTATCATTTTGAAACATGTAAACCAGGCAGGGTTAACCTTCCAGTAGAACTCTGATTACTGACTGACTCTCCGACAGAATTAAGATTATAGTAATTTATTTTAATTGAAGTCACCACAAACTCAGATTTACTTTCCCCTTAATTGTCACTCATTTTTGAACACAGACTTTGTAGTGCACGACCCAAACTTAAATTTTTATCATTCATGAATGAAAACATTTTGTAACATGATATTGATGTACCATTTACATGGTAATGCAATGTCTGATTTTAAAATGGGTTTTAAAGGATGAATTTTGAGATTTTAAGCTTTCAGTTGAAATATCATTTCTGATGATTTCTAAAATGTGATAGAGAAAAAGGCAACGAAGAAGTCAATTTTTTTTAACAAAGGTCAGAACTCCTGTTATCATGTAGATTTATGAGGGTGCACTCTTGTCAGAAATTAATCCATTACTTTTCCTACATAATTTTAACAAAAAACATTGGTAAAATATATATTTGGGAGTCTTAGACCTTTACAACAATACATAGTTTGTCAAGATTAGATTAGATTTAATTGTAATATATATTCACTATAGTGAAGTAAATGTAGGTGTCCCGTATACGGGACGGGGTGACAGTTAACAGGTTTAAGATCACACTGAGGTTAAATTCATAACATGAAATAGTTTAATAGCTATGATACAGATTTTGAAAACAAATCCTTGTATAGCTACGACAGATAACACTGGGATCTAACAATGTCTTGGAAGAAATATACACAAACACAAAACAGCATTAATTAGAAGAAAAAAAAAGACTGATTGACTCCAGCAGTGGACCAGGCTAAAATAGCTAAACTAAAACCCGCTAAATTACTTAAAAGAAATTAAATACATAAAAAGAAAAGCATCTTAACTTCTCTAACTCTAACACCAAAACAGAGAACAAACAATACTTACAAAAGAAATGGCATCTATCTACAGTATCATAAAACTAATACATTTCTGCCATATTTGTCTTAATTTAGCAGAAATAGAAAGAATAGTACGCTATTTCAAAACCAGCCGGCTGGTAATGTAATGGTCTTACATCAATCCATGAGAAATATAAAGTAAAATACACAGGTGCTAGATTGATAATTATTTCAGTCTCTGCTGATTGTGACGTCTCTGTATCAGGTTCTTGTTCAACATCAGCTGATCCTGAGGAAACAGGATTGATGTCTATATACTCAGTCCTAAAGTAAAACACACAGACAGTATGAGAGATTACTGCTGTCACATCACATCAGCAGATTCATTTCAGAAAAAACACAGCCAGAGATATTAGCATATTCATATCAAAAGTGTATAATAAAAATATACTCACAATAGTACAGTTCTGACAGTTTATAATTTGGATCATCTTTTAGATCAGAAAGTAACTTCACTTCTGAATCTCTTAGTTTATTCCCAGACAGATATATTTCTTTCAGGTGTTTAGGGTTTGATCGCAGAGCTGAAGCCAGAGCAGCACAACCTTGACCTGTGACCCCACAATCTCTCAACCTGTAGAGAACAAGGACAATTCTCACTCTCAAACATTTTGTCTCAAGATCCTAAGACAATCTTTGTTCATTTCAAGTTTTTAGAACTGGTAAATTGACTACAACTATTATTACTTTTATATCACCGCACAGCCTTTTAGAAGTTTAGTGTTTAAACATTAAAAAAATACGGTAAAAACAGTTATATTTTGAATATTATTACAATCTAAAATAACTGTTTCCCGTTGTAATATGTTCAAATCTAATTTATTGTGTTCAAAGCTGAAGAATGAAGTAATTATGATAAATTCAGTGTCACATCATCCTTCAGAACTCATTCTAATATGCTGATGCGCTGTTTGGGAAACATTTCTGTTAATTATAAATGCTTCATATTTTTTGTGGAAACTGTGAAATTATTTTTCAGGATCCTTTGATGAGTAATGAACTCAAAAGAAAAGCGATTTTTTTAAAAACTGGAATCATTTGGAATTATACATGTATTTACTGTCACTTTTGATCAATCAATGCACATGTCTTATCTCACACAGGAATAAAAAGCATTAAAGAGATGATCTTACTTTAGTCTCTCCAATTTACAGTGAGAATCCTTAAGTCCATCAGATAGATGCTTCATGCCCAAATCTAGTATTTTATTCCCAGACAGATCCAGTTCTCTCAGGTTTGAGGGGTTTGATCTCGGAACTGAAGCCAGAGCAGCACAACCTTTAGCTGTGATATTACAGCCACCCAAACTGTAGAGAGATTGAACATTTAAGTACAGCAAATTCAACACAGTAACAATAAAACAACAACAACAACAAAAAAAACTTAATGAGTCATATTATGCTTTTTCACTCAGTTTTTTTTTTTTTTACTTTAGCAAATTACATCTTCAGGGAGGCAAACTCATAAGGTGTGAAACAAGTTGAGTAATAATAAACAATTGCATTTAATACTAATGATATTCATGGCTGTTTTAATTTTTGCTTTTATAAGTTAAAGAACAGTCTCATGGCATGATATGTCAAAATATGGGTCAGTACTAACATAGGTTCACAGATCCTAGAACACACTTTAAGTAAAATGTTTTCAGTGTTACTTACTGTGCTGATCTGGATTCTTTAATCACAGGAAGCAGCTTCCAAACGTCTTTATCAGATGCATTTTCTCTTCCAATAAATTTATTCAGCTCAAACACATCGCTCGTTTGCTCTGTCAACAAGACAAACACTAAAGCTGACCACTGCACAGAGGTGAGTTTGGCTTCAGCTAATGTTCCAGAGTTCAGATATTGTTGTATTTCCTCCACTATTGAATGATCACCAAGCTCATTCAGACAGTGGAACAGATTGATGGATATTTTTGGAGAGCAACCGCTGCTGATCTTCTTCTTGATGTACTCAACTGTTTCCTCGTTGCTCTCAGAGCTCCCTCT
Source organism: Carassius gibelio (assembly GCF_023724105.1). Classification (NCBI taxonomy): domain Eukaryota; kingdom Metazoa; phylum Chordata; class Actinopteri; order Cypriniformes; family Cyprinidae; genus Carassius; species Carassius gibelio. The sequence goes on along the minus strand of NC_068410.1, from coordinate 3,703,547 downwards.
TGTCTGTTTCATTAGTCCTTGTAAAAGACCCTGATTAGACTTCACTGACAGACCCAGAAGAAACCGCAGGAGAAGATCCAGATGTCCATTCTTACTCTGTAGAGCCTTATTTACAGCTTTATTATGCAGGTCAGATAATGAAATCTTTGACATACTGGTGATGTCATCAAACACATTTATGTTGTTGTTTGTACAGGAGAGGTGCACATATAGAGCTGCTAGATGTTCCTGAACGCTCAGATGAACAAAGCAGAAGACCTTCACTTGATTCAAGCCAAACTCCTCTCTGAAGATCTGAGTGCACAATCCTGAGTACACTGATGCTTCTGTCACATCAATGCCACACTCTCTCAGGTCTTCCTCATAGAAGATCACACTGCCTTTTTTCAGTTGCTCATATGCAAGTTTTCCTAATTTGAATATCATCTCTTTGTCTGTGTCCTTCTTCTTGTTGTACTTCATGTCTTTGATGTTAATCTGTGCCATCAGGAAGTGTGTGTACATCTGAGTGAGAGTCTTGGGAATCTCTCCACTCTCTGCTTGACTCAACATCTTCTCCAGAACAGTGGATGAAATCCAGCAGAAGACTGGGATGTGACACATGATGAAGAGACTCCTTGATGACTTCAGGTGTGAGATGATCCTATCGGCCAGACTCTGATCACTGATTCTCTTCCTGAAGTATTCCTCCTTCTGTGGCTCACTGAAGCCTCGTACCTCCGTCACTCGATGGACACACTCAGAGGGGATGAGATCAGCTGCTGCTGGTCTGGAGGTGATCCAGATGAGAGCAGAGGGAAGCAGATTCCCCACAATGAGGTTCTTCAGCAGCACGTCCACTGATGCTGATTCACTTACATCACACAACCTCACATCGCTCTGAAAATACAGAGACAGACGACACTCGTCCAGACCATCAAAGATGAACAACACTTTATATTTGTCATTAGATATTTCCATTTCTTTTGTTTCTGGGAAAAAATGATGAAGAAGATCTGAAAGACTGAGTGTTCTGTCCTTCATCAGATTGAGTTCTCTGAAAGAAAGTGGAAATATGAGCTGGACGTCCTGATTCTCTTGTCCTTCAGCCCAGTCCAGGATGAACTTGTGCACAGAGACTGTTTTTCCAATGCCAGCGACTCCTTTTGTCAGCACTCTTCTGATGGGTTTGTCTTGTCCAGGTAAAGCTCTAAAGATGTCACTGCATTTGATCTGTGTGTCCTCTGTTGCTGTCCTGGATTGTGTCTCAATCTGTCTCACCTCGTGTTCATTACTGATCTCTCCACTCTCACTCTCTGTGATGTAGAGCTCTATGTAGATCTCATTTAAGAGTGTTTGGTTTCCTTGCTTTGTTGTTCCTTCATAAAGATACTGAAACTTTTTCTTCAGATTGGATCTTAATTGGTTGAGGTCATCATGGCTGTAAAATTAACCACATTACATGTATAAAAGTGCAGAAGTCTAATGAAGGCAAGGATAATCATGTTATTGATTATAAACTATATGATGAATCTTTGCAGCATCAAGACCTTGTATTTTACCTGACACCAGGATACACGCTTTCATGCATGTCTTGTGGTTGATTCACCGAATCATCATATTTCATTTTCTTACTGCTTTGTTCTGGTACAGCTGGCAAGGATCGCTTCGTTCGCCTTAAAACAGCATAAAGTAAATCAACAATCAGATACTTTGAAGCTGTACTTACTTGCCAGAAACCTGCCAAAATAAAAGCTTGCCAATGTAAAGTCTGAAAATGATAAAAATTTATATTAAAAAAGTAAATATTAGCATTTTACATTTTAAGTTTACTATAAAATAATAGTATTTTTATTTTAAAATAATAGTATTATTAACACACTTTTTTATTTTGTTATAAAATAATATTTTTTATCATTATTTTTAATTTATATTTTATAGTTATACAGTATTTAATGGGTCACACTATTGGTGCTTTACCAATGCACGGTATGACTCGGTACGGTTCGGTAAAGCTCACTTTTGGGGAGTTTTCCACTGGGTACAGTACCTGGAACTTTTTTCAGTACCACCTCGTCTGAGGATCCAAGCAAGCCGTACTGTTACCAAAATGTGACGTAAATCCTGCTGATCACTGATTGGCTGGAGAGAATCATCCCTACCTTTGTCACTGAACTAGCAACACCTTTTTTAACAACCAAAAAATTCTTTTGTGGTCTGTTGAGGAACCACAGACATTCCTCTAGTTCAGGGGTCCCAAAACTCAGTCCTGGAGGGCCGGTGTGCTGCAGAGTTTAGATCCAACCCCAATTAGACACACCTGAACCAACCAATCAAGCTCTCACTAGGCATACTAGAAACTTCCCGGCAGGTGTGTTGAGGCAAGTTGGAGCTAAACTCGGCAGCACACCGGCCCTTCAGGAGTGAGTTTGGGCACCCCTGCTCTAGTTGATAGCCGAGGAACGGATGCAGCAAGAGCTTGATGGGGTGATGCAGAATGAAAAAGTTTTTCAGGAGTTTGCTCACCTTTTGGCCATGACACGTTTAATCCCACCCACTTAAAGAGGTATTAAACTGCAGTGGAAACGCAAACCGTGTCGAGCCAAGTTGTACCAGTGGAAAATCGCCATATGTGCAGAGTGAGGTCCAGACCCAGGGACGGTTGCATCTATCTACACCTATTTTTTTTTCAAGACTGGTCAAAGCGTTTTAGTTATGAAAAGGTACATTGTTCTTATTTGTATTGGAAAAGTAAGACTGATTAACTCTTGGCAACTGGTAGTTCTGAAGACACAGTCTTAACATGGTTTACACAACTGGCCCCAGATCTCCAGGTTCTCTTATGAGAACCATGGTGATAAACTTATGTGCACCCTTTTTTATAGTTATTATCACTGATAAATGTAATTGTTTATCAAATATAATTTTTTTTTGGCTGCCATTTTATAAAACCATTAAGAGACTGGTCAATACCATAGGCAATTATATACCTGACACTCTGCTGGTCTCCATCCTTCATGTATGGTGGAGGATCTCTAGACATTTCACTCTTCATAGACACACAGCTGGACTTTCTGCCTGATCTTTTCCGCTTAACTGACCTATAACAGAACAGAGGTTACATTTAACTCTTTAAGTTATCCTATATTCATCCTTTACAATGTGAATCCATGAGCAGGAACCTGCAAATGCAGAACTGGAAGTTAGATATTATCCCCACCACGTTTGTTTACTAATTTTTGTGGCTAATTTATTTAACAATACGTACAATTACAAATAAGGTTTATGTTTAACACAACAGATTTAAACCAATTTCCAAAATTCCCGATATTTAATGAATGTTGGTTGAGTTTTTCATTATACTGCTGCTATTTTATAAAACCATTAAGAGACTGGGAGAGAACACAAGAGGTCATGGTAAAACCATAAGCTACTGTGTACCTGACACGTTGCGGTTTGTTTCCGGCCTTCATGTCTGGTGGAGGATCTATAAACCAGTCACTCTTCTTGGACACACAGCTCTTGAGAATCTTGAGAATCTGATCCCTCTTGCTGGACTGAACTGTAATAGAGCAAACAAGAGCGCTTGGTGACATCAAATGATGTGTCTCTTTCATAATAAAACCAGAAAAAGTGTAGCAAAGTAAAAATTGTAACTTTTGATGTCATGTTGTCTTTAATTAGGGATAAATCTTAATTTTTTTTTTTTACTTGACACATGCTGTTACATAAAACAAGTAAAAAAAAAAAATAAGCCAGGCTTATTTCAGTTAGTCTGATTTATTTGAACTTGATTTGGTTTCATAATGCAAAATTACCATAACTCAAACTCAGTCACTGTGGCAACTTATGCTGGAAAACTGGTTAAGAGCGGGATAACTGTTAGACTAAGGTGAGCTACTCTTAAACTGACCAATAGGAAGTTAGGAACACATTGATATTACAGTGCTGACTCTGTCACATAAAATTGTGATGTGGGAAAATTGTGATTTTATGTGATGGCTCTCCCACAGACCCTGAGCTGAGCGGCCTTCCATTACCGCTCCCCAGCCAGTAAGGGAAGCATCTGTCGAGATAGAAACCCGATGACAAAGAGCTCCCAATACCGGACCCTGGGACAGGAACCAGTGTTCTCTCCATATGACCAAGGCGCGGAGACAAAGCCACGTGATCTTGATCGTATAAAGTGGGTTTCCCCTTGGGGAGAACCCTCTGGTCCTGAGCCACCACTGTAAAGGTCTCATGCCCAGCAGGCCAAAGGGGATCACATTGGACGCTGCTGCCATAAGACCCAACAATCTCTCGAACTGTTTCACAGTGCGTGACTGGCCTAGCTTTAGCTCTGATGTGGCTGTGAGGATGTTGGCTATACGAGCGGGCGAAAGAGCGGCTCGCATCGTGACCGACTCTCATACCACCCCAAGAAAAGTGGTCCTCTGTAATGGAGATAGCACACTCTTCTTGGTATGGAGATATGGAAGTACGCATCTTTTAGGTCTATCGTGATGAACCAGTTCTCGGATCTGATTTGAGTCACGATCTGTTTGAGTGTCAGCATCTTGAATTTTAATTTCTGAACTGTACAATTCAACAGACGAAGATCTAAAATGGGACGCAGCCCTCCATCCTTTTTTTGGAACAATGAAATAAAGACTGTAAAAACCCGATGCCCTGTCGGGAGGATACACCTGCTCTATAGCATTTTTCGCTAAAAGAGATTTTACTTCTTGGTCCATGACCAGAGCCTGCTCGGGATTACTTTGAGCAACCCCACGTTGTAGTGTGGGGGACAAGAACCGAACTGGATTCTGTAACCCTTCTCTACTATCTGCAGGACCCATTGAGATATATTTGGCAGACTTTTCCATTCTGTCAGACATTCTACTAAGGGAACCAGCCTCTCGAGGCTGGCCTCTGGTGTAATTTGAACAACTAGTTCGGGGACCTGAAGCCGAAGCCCAGGAATCACCCGAGCTAACTGCTCTTGAACCCCCTTCAGAGGGAGCGAGCCTGACGCAGCGTCTGGGAGACACAGTGCCAGAGACCCGCTGGAGACCGCTGCGCCCCGAGGCACCAAGGGTGGCGGGGTTGGTAGGACGGCCCCGTGAGAGCACCGAGACGGGATGGGCACCATATACTGAGGTGTACACTGCACCGTCTCGATTGGGGCTGCCCTCACAGGTCTGACCCATTTAGCGTCAGGACCTTTTCTTCTGAGCCAAAGCTTTCTTAGCGAGAAGAACGGTCCTCAGATCCGGCTTCTGCTTAGATTGCTTTGGCTGTGAGTGCTGGCTTGGTCCCCATGATTTTTGAGGAGGAGCGCGAGACGCAACACTCTCTTTTTGAAACACACGATATGAGGAGCATGACGGCTGGGGCTGCCTTGCACGCCCAGCAGTCTCAGGAGGATTAGATCGGCGAGGGAGAAAACTTTTAAAAGCTTCAGATTGCTTTTTATTTTCTTGAAATCTTTCAACCATTTCATTCACAGTATCACCAAACAGACCTTCATGAGAAATGGGAGCGTCTAAAAGAAAAGATCTATCTTTATCTTTAATATCTGAAAGAATAAGCCAAAGGTGTCTTTCTGTAGAAACCAAAGCAGCCATAGATCTACCAATAGCACGTGCTGTTTCTTTAGTCGCCCTGAGAGATAAATCCGTAGCCCAACGAAGTCCACGAATTTCGTCACGCCTGACTCGTCACGTCTGTTCCGCCCGGGGCATCGCTTCATAACCATTTTCTTTCAGCCCTCTTATATCAGAATAAATGCGCACTTGAGGGCTTAAAAGACGTGACGAATATGGCTTATTCCACGATCTAGACAGCTCACTGTGAAGATCAGGAAAAAATGGAAGACCCCATGACGTAGGAGACGTTTAAGAAAACAGAAAAAGATACCGCATGCTCCACTCCCAAACCAACTACACAAAGCTTGAGTGTATCCCCACCCATTAAATAACGCAGGCAGGAAGAAGGACACTGTTTGAATAGTTGCTTCGCCATTATATAAACTTTGAACAAGACAACAGTAAATATGACAGACAGGTTTGACACAGATCGCTTGCTGAGGCACAGAAAGCTAACACCGGTTGGGGTTTTTATCAATTCCTGGTCGTGACGTCACTCCTGACGCTCACTCTCGCCATTGGACTAGTTGACATGGATGCTTCAGACGCACTCACGCAGAATGCGTTCCCAAGGCGTTATCAATGCATCGTCTCTCCCACGATGGGGAACCAGGGTTTCTGCAGGATATTTAAGCTCAAATTTAAGACTTTTTAAGACATTTTTTAAGGCCTGAACACAAAAAATTAATCCCATATGAGCGGGGTAGGGCAATGTCTATAGTATCATATAAAGTACCATAAAATATAATAGAATTACTGTAAAAAGCATAGTTTACAGTTCAGATACAAGTTTTCACAAAACCAAAGTTTTATAAAATGATTTATAAAAAAACTTTACATTTCAGCCTTAAAAGTCAAAAGTATTAATTAATATATTAATTTAAACAGTTATTATCAATAAATTATTATAATTAAACAACATAAATTAGGGGTGTGCAATATTGAAAAAAAAGATATCTCCATAATATTCTTGGATTTTATTGATAACGATAATTAGACAATGTTAATAGAAAATTAATGTGATATTGTGCTTGTATCGTAAGGACTACCGTGGACTGCTGACTCCTGAATTTTCTGATATTCTAAATTTCCATCCTGTTTTATGGCCATTCTCACCTTTAAGGCATTTTTTTCTAAAAGTGTGCACCATCTTTTAAGTCAGATTCTTGCATTTGGGTTGTTACCAAGCAAATTAAATCAGCATCAACAGAATTGATCTTTGCAATGCAGAGGAAACGCAGAAGCTGCATTAGAAGTGTCATTTACGTGCATTTACACACTGTTTAATGCAGCCCAGAGGGACATGGAATACCTTAACCTGCAGTTACAAATGCATGAATAATGTTTTGATATTATAAACTAAAATATTGAAAACTGATGTTTGAAATGATTAAAAAAAATAAAAGATAAATAAAAATGTGAAATTAAAACCACCAGTATGCGACAGTAAGTCACTGTTAATAAGTGAGTCGATTGAACCGAATCATTTAAACAATTGATTCATGCAGGAACAAACAGAATCCTGTTGCTCTGTTTTTTGTTTTTTTTTCTTGGAGAAAAAGCATAAACAGGACATATGGTGTCTAAAACATAATCTCTTAAAGGGATCCCCAGGTATTAAGACATGTATAGCTTAATATACCATAAATGATGTCTCTTACTGAAATATGTAATAGAAAACCCATGAAAGATGTATGTTATTTAAAAAAATCACATACAGTAGTTTTATGCATATTTTGGACTATTTGGGGCACCATTATTCTGATGACGTAAAATGGTAGAAATCGGTGAGCCGCTGCCGCTACCTGTTGCTGTTTTTACCACAACACATGATTAGCGTTGACAACTTTGAAAATGAAATACTGATATGATGGCTACAGCTACTGAAAGAGCGTACCGGTGGTGATGGATATAAGATTTTTCCCCACAAGGAGTCAGAACACCCATGATCTCGGGGGAAACCTGCGCTGAGAAATTCCTCCAGTGGCTGCAGCATCAACATTAGCATCGGCAAGTTAACATCCTAACAAGATTAACAAAATACAACATCCAGAAGCCACACAATGTGGTATCGTATCAGTATTTTATTTTCTTGAGTTTATTTTCTGAGTTGTGTCGCTGTAAAAAGCGCCAGTATCTTTCATGGGTTTTCTGTTTCATATTTCAATAAGAGACATAATTTGTTATATTAAGTTGTACATGTCTTAATACCCGGGGATACCTTTAATATTAACTACTTATTTAACTGTTGTATAAAACAAATATCACATTTGTAATCATGCAGGGCAGGTTATGTTCTGAGTTACAGATCTCAAACTGAAGCTGGACCAATCAGATGTTAGAGAAGTGACACATGTCTGACACAAAGTCAGTCCAGTTTATCTCGCTCCAAATTAAAGGTCAATAATGCTAAAAAAAAAACTATAGAAGTCGTCTGGCTTTAAAAAAATATATAAATCATTTTATGATTTATATAATCATTGTGATTCATATTATTATTATTTTTCTTTTACACACAAGCAATTTTAGTTTAAGTTATCATATATCATTTATCTTAAATAAATATTAATGTATACAGATCATGTCATATAAAAAAGCTGTAATTTCAAAAGATTGGACTATTTAAAAAAAAAAAAAAATCTGACCTTACATGTTCCAGTCTCTATCGCTATATATTTTCAAATGTATAAACTAAGTTAAAAAGTTTCACTTGTGAATGCGCTGATATAGCAAGATATTTTATGTTATTTGTCCTCCTTATGTTATTACGTTTAAATTTGTCATATACTTCAATCTCTTAACCTTTAATTTTTAATCTCACTGGGACTACAAACTTGCTTTGTACTGCAAGGCTTATGATTGGTTGTTCACCAGTGATGTCATACATTCATGTGCACACTCTCCACAAACTCAGGATCAAAAGCCTGAATTGACAAAAAAAAGTTGATGAACAGCATCAAGGTAAGAACAAAGCCGGATTAGAGAGGTTTGGTTTTTGTCAACTCAAAACTAATCCTGTAAGTCTGAATTAGTTCAGCTATCTTTATGGTACAGGCCCCAGATCTGTGGAAATGACTGGGATTGTTATGCTTATGTCAAAGTGGCCTTTGTTTTTACACAATGTCCACTCCATCCTTTTCTTAAGCAATAACACTATTTCTGTTAACCCAGCAGTGACTATGTTCTACATTTACCATTTCAGTGAAGTTGAATAATTTAATAGGATGATAGAGAAACAATTGAGAAAAGAGGGGAGAGAATCCAGATGTCAGGTAGTGCTGCTGCATACATCACAATGTGTGCTTTAAATATTTAAATGTCAGGAAAAGTCATGTCAATAATTATATTTCTATTCTGATTTCTTGCATCTCTATTATTCTTTTTCTAAGTTCAAATGGGCTTTATCGACATGAATTTTTCAAGAACCTTTATTCCCACAACATAACGTTTTTTTCCAAATCTTTGAACAGCATTCAATAACAGTATTATAAACATTAATTGGTATTAAGATTTATATAATTATTTTTGTATTGTATTTGTGTGTGCACGAAGAGCTTTTAAATATGAAATGTAAAAATCAGAGAATAGAAAATGTTCAACTAAATGTTCCTTATTTCATTCACTTCCCTCACGTTCTCTCTCTTAGGAGTCAGTGAAGATGTTGTGCAAGTTCTTTCTAATGAGATTCACATCATGAAGAAATTAGTTTTTGTTTGTGTTCAAGTTCAACTGTCATAATATAATATACACAATCTTAAATCTACCTCAGAGTCATCCTTGTGTCTTCCCTCTGAACTTGAAAATGTGGTTAATCTAGTGACTGAAAAGACTATAACGTGATCCCTTGTTTATTTTACTTGAGTTATTATTTTATGATACTTAGACCTAATAATTACCCAATTACTCAACATTCCTAGGACCCTAGTTTAATTACTGTCACGGTTTACGCTGCCTGAAGGAATACGGAGCCGAGGATAAACGAAATAAGGCTTTTAATATATACAACTCATGGAGCACAGCGATAGACACACGTAAGTGAGTGAGTTAGTCACAAGTGATGAGACCCGACAAAACAGAACTGAAAGGACAAGGCTTATGTACAGCGGATAATGGGGAAACACAGGTGGATGGAATCACTAAATTAACACACATGAGGAAGAGAATAGACACACCTGGGAACTAATCAAACCAAAACACGGAAAGACAGAAACTGGGTCACGGGCAAAAACACACTAAATGAGTCCAGGTGTGACAGTACTCCCCCCTCCCGGTAGGTGCGTCCTCGCACCGTAGAAACAACAGAGGGAGGCGTGGGTGGGAACTTGGGAGGAGGTTCCGGTGGAGGACGGACTCCCAGGAGGGGGCCAGCAGACAGGGACCACAGGAGGAGGAGCCAGGGAGGAGACAGGAGCAGGAGGAGCCAGATGGTCCACCAGAGACCAGCCAGGACGGAGATCCAAGGTGGAGTCGACGGCGGGAGAAGACATGGTGAAGGAGGGGTCGACGACACCAGGGGGCCGACAGGCGGAGACTGCACCGGTGGGTGAGGAGCCCAAGATGGAGCAGCACAGCCGCAGAGCCAGGGGGACGTCGAGGTTCCGGAGGGCCTAGGTGGAGCAGGAGGCTCAGGCGACCAAGGCGGAGGCGGGGTCCTGGCAGACCGCTGTGGAGCCGGAGCGACCGAGGATGGAGGTGGAACCGGAGGGAAGGAGGAGCCTGACAGAGCCGGAGGGATGGAAAGACGAGGTGGAACCGGAGGAGTGGAGTCCCGAGGCGGCGGATGGTCGACGACTGACCAAGGTGGAGCCGGAGGGACGAGGGAGCCCGGTGGAGCAGGTGGGATGACAGACCACGGTGGAGACGAGGGAGCTAAGAGCCAAGGCGGAGCCGCTGGGTCGAAGGACCGAGGAGGAGTCCAGGGCTCGGAGGCTGGAGGCGGAGACAGGGCCTTAACGCGCCAAGGCGGAGCTGGAGACTGGCAGTCCAGCGGCGAACCACCGCGCCCCGATGGCGCGGACTGAGGGTGAGCTGCGGGACTGACTGGCACCAGCAGGGATGGCGAGGAACTGGCTGGTCTAGGAGGAGGAGAGAGGAGAAGGATGGGAGGAAGGACAGGAGGATCAGGACTGGACGGAACCAGCGAAAGAGTAGAGGGACCAGCAGGTTTGGGAGGAGGCGGGAGAGGGAGGCTGGGAGGGAATACAGGAGACACAGAAGATTCAGGGCTGGGTGGAACCAGCGGAGACACAGAAGATTCAGAGCTGGGCGGAACCAGCGGAGACACAGAAGATTCAGGGCTGGGCGGAACCAGTGGTGAAACAGAAGATTCAGAGCTGGGCGGAACCAGCGGAGACACAGAAGATTCAGAGCTGGGCGGAACCAGCGGAGACACAGAAGATTCAGAGCTGGGCGGAACCAGCGGAGACACAGAAGATTCAGAGCTGGGCGGAACCAGCGGAGACACAGAAGATTCAGAGCTGGGCGGAACCAGCGGAGACACAGAAGATTCAGAGCTGGGCGGAACCAGCGGAGAAACAGGAAACTCAGGGCTGGGCGGAACCAGCGGAGAAACAGAAAACTCAGGGCTGGGCGGAACCAGCGGAGAAACAGAAAACTCAGGGCTGGGCGGAACCAGCGGAGAAACAGAAGATTCAGAGCTGGGCGGAACCAGCGGAGATACAGAAAACTCAGGGCTGGGCGGAACCAGCGGAGAAACAGAAAACTCAGGGCTGGGCGGAACCAGCAGAGAAACAGAAAACTCAGGGCTGGGCGGAACCAGCGGAGAAACAGAAAACTCAGGGCTGGGCGGAACCAGCGGAGAAACAGAAAACTCAGGGCTGGGCGGAACCAGCGGAGAAACAGAAAACTCAGGGCTGGGCGGAACCAGCGGAGAAACCGAAAACTCAGGGCTGGGCGGAACCAGCGGAAATGGAGCAGAGGAAATGACTGGAGGAGGTAGGAGTGGGAGACTGAGAGGGTATACAGGGGAATCAGGGCTGGACGGAACCAGCGGGGAAACAGGAAAATTAGGGATTACCTCCATAGACCAGTCCATCAGATCCAGAACTTGCTCCATATGATCTTCAGAGACTGCATACAGCTCACCCTCAGTCGCAGGAGTGTGGGCAGGGCTTTCCTCCACGCCCTCGATCTCCACGAGGACTCCCACGATGCACGGTGTGGCCGGCTCACACACCTGGTCAGTCGCGCTCTCGGGATCCTGTTCCCTGTCAATGGATTGCTCGGGCTCTGCGGCTGCGGAGGGCTCTGGCTCCGTGAAGCGAGTTGGTGGCTGGCTGGTCTCTGGGTAGGGAGTGGGACTGGCGAGATCCTCTATGGGGCTGATGGTGAAAGATGAGCCATTTCTCGCCAGAGTCCACTCCACGTATGAGGCGAAATCCTCCCGAGGACCATCTTCGGGCGACAACGCTCTGCACTTGGAGTTCAGGCTGGTGTTGTAGAAGGTGCAGAGCGCGTCGTCCGGGTAGCTGGTGGCATTAGCTAATAGCAGAAACCGTCTGGTGTGGTCCTCGAGAGAGCGTCCTTCCTGCTCCAGCATGAGGAGGAGGAATCCGGGGCTAGAGAGGGGATCCATCAAACACTACGAAACAAAAAGACTGAGAAAAAACGAAAGCAAAACGGAGGGAAAGACGCAGTTTTAAACTTTTTTTTCTTTATGGTCGGGTCTTCTGTCACGGTTTTCGCTGCCTGAAGGAACACGGAGCCGAGGATAAACGGAATAAGGCTTTTAATATATACAACTCATGGAGCACAGCGATAGACACACGTAAGTGAGTGAGTTAGTCACAAGTGATGAGACCCGACAAAACAGAACTGAAAGGACAAGGCTTATGTACAGCGGATAATGGGGAAACACAGGTGGATGGAATCACTAAATTAACACACATGAGGAAGAGAATAGACACACCTGGGAACTAATCAAACCAAAACACGGAAAGACAGAAACTGGGTCACGGGCAAAAACACACTAATTGAGTCCAGGTGTGACAATTACAATAAAGAAAGTAGTATTGTGGTGAAATAAACCTTTAAAAAAAAAAGTTGTTAAAACTGGGTGAAAATACTGCCGTGGGTGGCACTTTTTTCAGTCCTCCAAAGCTAGGGTCCTAGAAATGTGGTCCAGGGACTGCAGTTCTCAGACTCGGTAGGTGGCGCTGTCACAAAAAAACTAGGGTCCAAGAAATGCAATCCTACAAATGCGTTCCTGAAATTGCGGCCTCTGACAGATAATAATGGGTTTCAGTTAATACACATAGGCATCCTGAAGCTCACTGTGTTTTCAGCCTCAATATATGAGTACATGAACACTTAAACAATCTCTAGAACTGCTCTAAGTCACTTCATGAGCATTTTTCTTATTTTGAGAAAACTATCGTCATATCATACACAAAGGGACTGCAATGTTTCAAAGACTCCAATGTTTCAAGAGTTTAGTGCACGGAATAGGTTACATGCTTATTAGATAACCGTATTTGAGTTGATTTATATGCTTTTATTTATTATTATTTTTTAATTAACTATTTTTTTCAAACCATTGCAGTGTTAAAAAAAAAAACAGTATTTAAATGAATAAAATATTAATGATTCCATCTCTGATTATCCCGGGTTGCTATGGTCACGCAGGTTTGTTTACATATTAAACTCGTGCCCACGAGAAAAACATATCATCCCTCGACATAAGAAGTCGTGGCCAAGAGAAATGGATGTTGTTTCCTCAACATGGCATCTCGAGGCCACGTCATAAGGATGTTGTTACCTCGACAAAATGATCTCGTGGCCACGACATAATATGACATTCCCACGAGTTATTATTTCGTGGCCACAACAACACTAAGTAAACCGAACAAGTAACTTTACCGGCTCCGTAAATTTGAGCTTTATAATTTTACAGATAGTATTTATACTCTAACAACAACATTACACACTAACTAAAGTTTAAAACAAGGGATCACGAAGAACGAGACCTTTAACATTTGCAAATAAACATTCATTAGAGAAATTTAGAAAAGTAGTCAAAAAGCAAAAGTAATCAGTTACATTAATAAAGTAATTGAAAAAGTTACACTACTATTACATTTTAAATAGGGTAACTTGTAATCTGTAACCTATTACATTTCCAAAGTACACTTTCCCCACACTGATTGGGAAATGTCCCGATTGATCTTTTAGATTATTTTATGCCAGGTTTCGGACTTTAATCCCCACTATTCCCTTGGTGTGTCTGATTAGTCTGATCTTCCCGACTCTGACTGGAAATAACAGAAAGACTGATTCAGACATAGCTATTAAACACGATCACAGTAATTCGATTAGAAATTTAGCCACAGGGAATGTTTATGAACTTCCATGTAGAAATGTTGCTATTGAGTAAACTGAAATTTAAAGGGTTGATTGAGTAAACAACAAAGACAGAAGGCATGGATTAAGGCTATTAAAATATGTTACTGAACAAGTCAAGTTCACTAATGATTGTAACTGATCTGAGCAAAGACGCTTACTAGGTTTTTTTTTTTTTTTAGCAATGAAGGTTATATTCTATTGCTGGGTTATACTCTATTGTCTTAGTTATAGATATTGTTTCTAGTTATAACTATTGTTTATATATATATATATAGATTTTTTTGCTTTAAAGGATTCTCATATTTTAACGATTATTAAATGTCATTAGCTCTGAGGTGGGTACATGTGGCGTCAGCAACATACAATCCCAAAACAACAACAAAAAAACATTAAAGCTGAATGAGTCAGAATAATAGTCTAACTAAGCAGAACAACAATAATTGAAGATAGTTAATCGTTTTAGTGATTTATATTAAGGCGCTTTAGATTAATATAGAACCCTGCAACATTGAAATGGGATTCGACCTTAAGCTGCTTTCGCGTCGATTTTATTCGACACAGACTTACACCATTTTACAAATCGTTTATCTAACAAATATAGTCATCACACAAGTTTTATGTATCAAATATTATCTTTCATACTTACTTTTTGTCCTATGATAACTTGATGCAGTTGTTTGAAGGGAAATGGCTCCTGTAACTGTAACTCTTTCACTTTTGGATTGTACTGCAGTATCTTAACATATTATAACGTTACACATTAACTAGAAAAAAAAAACATGTAAGACTATAAGCCCTATAAGACTAAAATGGTTTCTTCCATGTTATCTGGAAAGAAATAATTTTAGCCTGATAGGGCTTTTTTTCTAGTTAATGTGTAACATTACAGTATGTTTTAGATAAGTCTAATAAAACGGCATTGATGCTTCTCGTCATAACACAACGATGCCATCGGTCCGATGGTGATGAAAAGTGTAAGATATACACTCACCTAAATTATTATTAGGAACACCTGTTCAATTTCTCATTAATGCAATTATCTAATCAACCAATCACATGGCAGTTGCTTCAATGCATTTAGGAGTGTGGTCCTGGTCAAGACAATCTCCTGAACTCCAAACTGAATGTCAGAATGGGAAAGAAAAGTGATTTAAGCAATTTTGAACGTGGCATGGTTGTTGTTGGTGCCAGATGGGCCGGTCTGAGTATTTCACAATCTGCTCAGTTACTTGGATTTACATGCACAACCATTTCTAGGGTTTACAAAGCATGGTGGTAAAAGGGAAAACATCCAGTATGCGGCAGTCCTGTGGGCGAAAATGCCCTCTTGATGCTAGAGGTCAGAGGAGAATGGGCCGACTGATTCAAGCTGATAGAAGAGCAACTTTGACTGAAATAAGCACTCCTTACAACCGAGGTATGCAGCAAAGCATTTGTGAAGCCACAACATGCACAACCTTGAGGTGGATGGGCTACAACAGCAGAAGACCCCACCGGGTACCACTCATCTTTACTACATACAGGAAAAAGAGGCTACAGTTTGCACGAGCTCACCAAAATTGGACAGTTGATGACTGGAAAAATGTTGCCTGAGTCTGGATTTCTGTTGAGACATTCAGATGGTAGAGTCAGAATTTGGCGTAAACAGAATGAGAACATGGATCCATCATGCCTTGTTACCACTGTGCAGGCTGCTGCTGTGCAATGGTGTGGGGGATGTTTTCTTGGCACACTTTAGGCCCCTTAGTGCCAGTTGGGCATCGTTTAAATGCCACGGCCAACCTGAGCATTGTTTCTGACCATGCAACCCTCTTAAAAATGGTCTAGGGGTAAAAGGAGTACCATTCAAATTTGGTGGTAAAACTGTATCCCTTTATGACCACCATGTACCACTGATGGCCACTTCCAGCAGGATAATGCACCATGTCACAAAGCTCGAATCATTTCAAATTGGTTTCTTGAACATGACAATGAGTTCACTGTACTAAAATGGCCCCCACAGTCACCAGATCTCAACCCAATAGAGCATCTTTGGGATGTGGTGGAACGGGAGTTTCGTGCCCTGGATGTGCATCCCACAAATCTCCATCAAATGCAAGATGCTATCCTATCAATACGGGCCAACATTTCTAAAGAATGCTTTCAGCACTTTGTTGAATCAATGCCACGTAGAATTAAGGCAGTTCTGAAGGTGAAAGGGGGTCAAACACAGTATTAGTATGGTGTTCCTAATTATCCTTTAGGTGAGTGTATCTGGCTCCAACAACCACACATGGCTTATGAATATGAATTACGTAATGTGCCCGGAAGACGTTTCTGATTGGCTGTAAGTAAATGGGGTTTGGCAGTTATCCTATCGTTTTCTCATTTCCTCTATTTTGCATTGCAAGATTCGCTGGTAAAATCTGAAGAATCACATGACACGATTTAAACAATGTGTAGATTATATGAACGTTTAGGTGACCTTTGTGACTTGACACTTAATGTTGCGTCTTTGTTAACATTTTGTCACATAGAATAAAGATTATATATATATTTCTGAACAAAAAGTCTCAAACACACTATCTGGTTTTGTAAAGATACATAATAAATCTCATGATTAATGACATTTCTGATCTGACTTCTGACTGTCACTAACTCTTCTTCTATCACTGAAACGATCAGCCTTAAGACTTCTAATTTCCATCTTAACAAAATAGAGACTATCTGGGAAAGAATAATACAGTTTTTTTTTTTTTTGGTTCTGCGATACATCACCAGACTGCATATTCTCATGATAACCAGCAGAGGGCGTTCATGACTTTTCAAATAATTGAACAGAATTTTACAGAATGTGGTGGGATCAGGAAAATTTAGTATTGATGTACCAGGAATTTAATGAAATTATAATTCACAATTTGGTCTTTGCTAAAAAAATATACATTAGTTTTACATGCTTTCTCAATTACATTTTAGTTACTTTTTTTTCCTCCAGAGCACCTTAAATTAATATTTTACCCTAAAGGTAAAATTCTAAATCTAATAATTATAACCTTAATTGTCACGTGAGGTCTCTTTTTTTCTGCAGAACACAAAATAAGGTATTTTGAAGAACACTGGACTCCACTGACACATATACACATGACACAAAATATTGCCTTGTGTCTCACATAAGATAAAACACAGGTTTGGAACATAATTTACATATGCAGTTGTATATAGCAACTTTGAAATGAAATACTACGACCTGTATCTACTAACTTGTTTCATTTATAACAGTTAAAATGTATGGCTTTTACATCCAGCAAAGGTTGTTCTGGATTTAAGCATAATCCTTAACCAGAACAGAAAAGCAGACATCAGAATTTATTTATTATTTTCATTACTGAATATACAGTTGAGAAATGATGGTCTCTAATATAATTTCATAATGTTACATTTTAAAGGGTTGTATAAGTGCTTGAGGAACACACACTGTACTGCAGACAGACAGACAGACAGACAGACAGACAGACAGATAGATAGATAGATAGATAGATAGATAGATAGATAGATAGATAGATAGATAGATAGATATACATGTCAGTTGACTTTATTATTATCTTCATGTCTGTCACCTTTCAAATGAAACAATGCGCGCTCTCGCGTTCAGTTGCCTGCGCGTACGCGTACCTCCCTCCCCACCCAGGAGTGAGCGCACGCGAGTATTTCCACAGCACGAGAGAGAGTGAAATACACCAGAGTCAGCCCGCAGAGAGACACACATGAGCACAAGCGGAGCAGTGTTTCAATGAATGATCCAGCAGCAGCAGCAGCAGAAACATGCGCTTCTCAGCCACGCCTGCCCTGAACAACACCGTGAACTAGGATACAAGGTATGACAGAACATCAGACACAACTTCTCCCATCAACAAACTGTGTGATCGCGCAAAACGAGAAGAGCGTTTTCATCCTTCAGATGATCTCAGTATGATGATGCTTGCTTCTGTCTGGGACTGAAAAGTAAACGAGCACGAGATAAAGAGCAGGTGTAATGGAATAAAACAACGCCTTCAGCTTGTTTTGCTTTTAATGTTAGAGCATGTTTTTATTGGTCCTTTCGGTGCAGATAACATGCAAAAGTGTTGCTATTATTTTTGGAGCTCTTAAAGTATTGTTAGTGCATGTTTGTTTAGGAGACATCCTATATTTATAATGTGTGCATGCATATAAACATAAAACTCATGTGGGATTCCCGTTGGTGTCTGTGGACACTTGTTTGTTTCTCTGTCAGTGTGATCACTTTAAATGAAAGCAGTTCGTATAGGGGATGGCATAGTCTTAAATGCATGACAAAATCCGTTGTTATAATGTTTTTTGATGGATGTAAATGTTTGATTACATAAACGGAACGCTTACTGTGTGACCTTCCTATATAATTGTTTTAATTGTTGAATCTGATGTTATGAAACTAAATGTCAGCGATGTGATAACGGGCACTTTAATGCTCGGGACTGACGGGATTGCACCGTGCAGGCGGGGTTTCCTCGGTTCTTCTGCAGATGGAGGTTCCCTTCTCCTCCCTCCCTTTTAAAACGAGCATTCAGGGTTTGTTCAGAATGCAAAACTAGTATATACAGCCTACTGTTTTTTAAGAGCGCGATTTATTTTTAATACGCATAAAATGGCAACATTTACCTGACAGACATTCATTGATTCTGCGTTAAAATAAATCACACCTGTCTTTCTGTGACAGATCTGGACTGTAACAGGCGAGAGGGCGTCAGCGAGGTCAGGGGCATGGCGAAAGTGCAGTCCCATTAATAATGTGAAAAAATGCACCACATGCAATGACAAAAAAAAAAAAAAAAAAAAAAAGTTTGAAACAGTAGAATGACATTTTTTTTGGTAACTCACTATGCATATATATATATTTTTTTTATTTAGCAAGTGGCATTCGTATATCATCTTAATTTTGTGTGGAAATGTCTTGGACAGTCTGAAATATTGAGTCAAAAATGCTCTCAAGTTGATATTAGATCTAGTTCTAGTTCATTAATCATAGATTAATTTAGGATAGCTGGGACATCCATTTCTCAGTAATCTCAATGGCAAAAATGCCCCCAATTTACCTTAAGTCACTTGCCAAATAATTGAATAGGAATTTTATGCATATTACAGTATTCAAGGCTTCCACAATCATGGCAAAGCACGGGAACATCTGTGAACCCCGAGCCTGGAAAATATAATGGGAAATGTTAAATATTAATGTCAATTTCAATAGCAAATATGCATTTTTCTAGTTATTCTTAACTACAGTAGTTTATCAGCTAGAAATGACCCTGGAGCTATTGAATTCAATTAGTAAAAAAGGAGTGAAATCTTATAATGTTCCAAACCTAGCCTCCAATCCCTCTAATTAATCAACAGCTTGTCATGCATATGCGCCAGCTTGCCTCTTGATTTATAGATTAATTTGACAGAGTCACGCGGCATTGAGGAAAATCTTGAGGCATCTCTAGAGTAATTGAATATGCAATCGCTACAATGCCTCAGAAAACATGCCATGCAAGCATGCAAAGACAATATGTCAGAAGAAGATAGAGGGCAAGCCAAGAGCTACTCCTGTAGATCAGTGTTTGAATCCTCTGAAGACGTGCATGTGATGCTCAGACATGGAGGAAGAACATGTGTGTGCTTGAGCTGTTTGACATTCTTATCGTATTCACACATCAATTATCCTCATTTTAAGTGAGCAGTTTCTCCTCTCCTCTCCTCTCCTCTCCTCTCCTCTCCTCTCCTCTCCTCTCCTCTCCTCTCCTCTGATTTCTTCATTCTCTTGTTTTCCTGCTTGACTGCACTACAGAAAATGAATTTGTCCCAGGACTGTGATGCGGGACTGCGATGGCTGGCTGCTAGTTAATGCTCTGTGTGTGCGTTCTGTTCAGCATTGAGACGTGAGCGAGAGTTTAAGTCAGTAACTGCTGCAGTGTTCACACAAACACTGAGGAATTCCTCTTCTGCACACTCTGAGCGAGTGAGTGTGTGTGTGTGAGTGTGTGTGAACAACACACCCTGGAGCGATTCCTACTGAATGAAAGCAAAGCAAATGCATCAGTGTTAAATTTTCAAGCTCCACTGCTTTGACGCTCCTCATATTTATTTCCCTAATGAACGTACAAATGATTGTTCTAATAATTTTTATATATATGAAATTATCTGTCTTTCGTTCTATCCGTCTGGCAATCTATTTATCATTCTGTCATTCTAGCTGTCAGTCTGACACTGACAGAGTATGTCTGTCTTTCTGTCCATCCATCCATCCATCCATCTGTTGTTCTGTCATTATGTATTTAATTTATAATCCAGTATTGTGCAGCAGTTGCGTTAATCATACATTAATCCTTTGGGGAAAATATGAATAATATACAAAAAAATGGTGTAGGATTTTACTTAAAATAATTTAAATAAAATACGTTTTTAGGCAAATTAAACAAATAAATACTTATAGTTAGTTTTTAAATAGAAATACTTAAACAGTATTTTCTTGTAAATTGTACTCCAATAATCTTTTTTTTTTTTTTTTTACAGTCTAGGAATTCTCTTGAATCTCATTGCATTTTTCAATGCTTCCATCAATGTAGACCAGTATTTTCTCTGCCTGTTTTAAACTCTTTAGATATTTATGAGCATTAAATTGTCAGATCACAGCTGCCTCAGAATATAGAATTATGCCGCGCTAGAAAGAATCGTATAGAAATGCCTGTGAAGTCTCTACTCTTCACCACAATATCCCTTCCCTTTACCTTATTACCTGGCATGTGCTTGGTAATTCTGTGTAGCACCAGAATGAAGAACAGGAACAGACTCACGGCCTGCTGGGACGGCAGGCACTATACACACTCATACATATGCATGCGTACAGTCAGCTAGGACCCCGCTGTGCCCACCCACTTGCTCTCATTGGCCACCAGCCCGTCGCTGTGTGAGCAGGTGTCGTGCAGTTGGCAGATTCATCTGTCGTCATGACGGGGGCTCCTCTCTCTCTTCTTCTGAGATCATTGTGTCCCCCTTCAACTCATCTCTCAACCAAACTCAACAGATTTGCTGGTTCAGGGAAGATGGAAGCATCCGGAAGGCTAATAATCAAGAGCAGTGACCTGCGAAATTAGAGGCCAGGAGCAGAAAGCCGAGCCATTCCAGATCGTGAACAAAACTTGCTGATAAACATGTTTAACTTTGACAGAACGGATGCTGCTTCGGGCCAAAGGATGCCAGCAAGGTTCTTTTGGGATTAGTGATTCAAATTTGGGCTGGACTCCCACAGGATGCAAGATACCTGCATCAACACCAGCTGATTCTTGCCAAGTGACATCAGTATTGCGTATAGTGGGTGGGCACAATCCTGTGTGTTTTGCTGTCGTTTTCTGTGGTATGTTGGACTTAAACAAAAGATAGTCCAGTAGATTACCAATAAATGGTAAGTGGTCCATATTTAGAGCTGGGCATGAATTGTATTGAATTAGGCCAATAAGCAACCACCAAGCAACTGCATAGCAAACTATTTGAAATCAGGGTTGCCAGGTCTGCGAATCAAAACCAGCCCAATTGCTTTTCAAAACTTGTCCAAAACTGGCCAAATTGCATTTTTTCTGCAGTTTTCCGCTCTGTTGAAATCACATTCTAGGGGGTTGGCTGAGATAGACTCAATAACATCCCGCGGGAACATGGGAAATGAAGCCCAATTCTGTGGCAAAATCACAGACTTAACAACACTTAAACACCTGTCATTGTTATATCTATCTTTCTGCTATTCTTTCTGTCCGTCCATCCATCTATTGTTCTATGCATCTCATCTATCTGTCTATTGATCTGTCTATCATTCTATCAAACGATCCATCGATCTGTCATCACTGCCATAACTTTGTTCTATCCATCTGTCATCCATCCATCCATAATTCTTTATCATTCTGTCATTGTCCTTCCATCCATCCATCCTTTGTTCTATCCATCATCCATCCATTGTTCTGTTTCATTCTGTCATTATGCCCATTGCTCCATCCATCCATATCAATTCATCCATCCATCCATCCAACCATGCATCCATCCATCCATGCCATTTCATCCATCCATCCATCCATCCATGTCATTCCATCCATCCGTCCATGTCATTTCATCCATCCATCCATCCATCCAACCATGCATCCATCCATACATACATCCATCCATGTCATTCCATCCATCCATCCATCCATCCAACCATGTATCAATCCATACGTCCATCCATGTCATTCCATCCATCCATCCATCCATCCATCCATCCAACCATGCATCAATCCATACATCCATCCATGTCATTCGATCCAATCATGCATCCATCCATCCATCCATCCATGTAATTTCATCCATCCATCCATCAATCCATCCATGTCAATCCATTCATCCATCCATCCATCCATCCATCCATGTAATTTCATCCATCCATCCATCCATGTCATTTCATTCATCCATTCATCCATCATCCATCCATGTAATTTCATCCATCCATCTATCAATGTCATTCCATACATCCATGCCCTTTAAAATATTCAAAAATATATATGTATACAATTTTTTATATTCAATAGTATGTTAAACTAGGATGCCATTTGAAAAAAGATCAAATAAGTTAAATAGGTAAATGCATTGCTTGTTTTATTTAGTTTGTAGCTTCCAGTTGTCATCTCAGAAATAAATCTTTTTATTTTTATGGAAAATTGCATGACATTCATCATCCATCATAATCAACACCCTGGCAACAGTATTACAAACCATATGGAGCACCTGCCGTCATGATGGTGGGTTTTGTATGATCAAGGACAACTCACACAACTTATAATGAGTAAAGAAATTCAGTTTTACATAAAAGATAGCTTTAGTTTTAGGGTACAGAAAGTATATTTGGTTAAAAAAAATCAATAGGTGTCAATGGGAAGTCCCATTACGATAAAAAGCACATTCTGCAGGGGTCATCACGAGGTTGGACAGAGTGATGATTTCTCTCTCTCTTATTCTCACTCTCACATTGTTCATCATGCTGGTCAGAAAATAAAGCCTGTAGGCCTTCATATGGTCACTATGACAGAGCAAGACCTGGACACGTGCTCAAACTGCATGCCGCACATGTTTTCTCTCTTGTTTTGTTCTCTCCTCACCGAGAGTAATGCATGCGGTGTGTTTGTGTTGTGAAGCTCTCTGTGCGCTTAACTCTTTCCAGTCCATCAGACTGACGCCAGTCAAAGAGCTTGACCTGTCTCTCCTCTGCCATTTCTCTCTCTCTCCTTTCTGTTTTTGAAATGAGCTAAATGTAGAACAGGAAAGGGATGGGAAGGAGAAAGAAAGACAGTACACAGTTATGGATCCATTAGCTGTGGTCGTTCCAGTCAGTTTGACTGTGATGGGGAAATGATGTGTTCGTTTCAGCTTGAGGATGTCTGGAATACTTGAACCTCATGCTGTTTATCTCTTTCGCTCTTTATGGGTGGAAAATTATCTGAATAATCTAAATGTGTCAAATAAATTTTTTATACAACAATAAATGAACCTCATAATCTAATGTCATGTATTTAGGAAAGTTCAAGGGTTTAGTTGTTGTGTGCATATCTTGTAAAGGGAGAAAATGTACAGTGTACAATCTACTATTAATGGACTCTGTGCAATTTTTTTCATTTATATTTCACAAAAATGCATTAAATTGATTAAAAGCAACAGTAAAGGCATTAAAAATAACCATGTTTTCTCAAAAATATTGAGCAGCCCAGAAGTTTTCAGCTTAAGTAAAAATCAGAAATGTTTCCTGAGCATCAATCAGCATATTAGAATGATTTCTGAAAAGATTATGTGAAACTGAAGTCTGGAATAATAATCCTGAAAATTCAGCTTTACATCACTGGGATAAATTACATTTTAACACATATTCAAATAGATAACTGTTATTTTAAATAATATTTTAACACAATATTACTTAGGTATTTACTTTACTTACAATATTATTACTTACAATATTTTAATGTATTTTCTATCAGTAAATGCAGCCTAGTTGAGAATTTAAATTTTTTTATATTTGTAATTCTTTTTTGATATTTCAAAAAGTAGCCATGCAAGTTACTTTCATTAACTGTGCAACAATGTAACAAAATATTTTACTTCTATTTTAAAATGAACATTCCTCTGAAAGAGACACTGTGTACCCCTAGGGATGAATTCATTTATATCTCGACATGCAGCAGACCCCAACATTTCCAGAGTTTGAAGCACAGCCTCCTACAGAGCGGATAAAAACAGCATGTTCCTGACATGTCAGACTAACCGAACGACCTGGAGCAGTGAGACAGCATCATTTGTGATTGTGATGGAGACGTGTCTCACACTCTGGTGGAGAGGAAAGACTGTTCCAACCACACATCTATCATTTGCTTTCGCTCTGTAATGGCAGACTCGCTGAGGTGTGTTGACAGGTAAAGAGAGAGAGAGAGAGAGAGAGAGAGGAGGAGGACACCATGCAAAAAATAGAGAATAAAAATGGGTTATTATAGCACCAAAGGCAATGTCAGACAGAGGAAAAGCAGGTGAGGGACACCGAGCAGAGAGAAGCACGTTCTCCAGGGATGAAACTGAAGACATGACCTGCTCTCTCTCTCTCTCTTTATCAAGGTTATGACCTCTATCTTGCGGCTGAACTGTAAGTGTGTCAGAAAGACACAGAATCACTGCTGTGAGTTTATAAAGGGGAAATTAAAATAACCCATTATGTTTGTGTGTGATTTTCCAACATGATAGAATATAGCACATGGAAATAAGCAGGTTTTCAATGGTGAAAATGTATAGTATTGTTACGAATGCATATGTCTTCGATGTCAACTCTCACCAACGTCTAAACATCCAAGCCAGGATTCACCCCAAAAATTTGATGTATTTTTTGTCCTTTAAGACATTTTCATTATTCTAGTTCTCCAAGTTCAACTATACTGAGATATAAGAAAATAAAGCAAGTTTTTATATTTTATTTTATATTAGTTAACATTAAATTTAGAAGTAACTAAAGTGTTTTTTTAATATATAATTTTAGTTTGAAACACTAAATCTAAAGTTAACCTTGTACTGTATAATAATTGAAATGGGCAACAATGTAAAACCATCCCAATGGTCCTAAAAACTCCTTAATTTTCTTTAAACAAAATATAATTTTGTGTGGATTGAAATGCATGTTTGTGTGTGTGTGTGTGTGCACGGTTCTCAACTTTCTTGTGCAAACTTCAGTAGCTTAGTCATGGATTTAGTTCTCTCTCTCTCTCTCTCTCTCTCTCTCTCTCTCTCACACACACACACACACACACACACACACGCACACAGATCCCTCGTGATGGCCGTCTGTGGTTTTCAGTCCGTTAGAGCAGAGGTTCAGAGGCGTGCTGATGTTCTCCGGGTCTGCCAGCTCGTGACAGGGAAAGAAAAGACAGAATTTCAGCTGAATTGTCAAAAACAGCCTTCAGCTGAGTTCCAGTCACAAACCAGATCTCAGGGGTCTCTCGCACACACACACACACACACATCAGAGTGATCCCTCAAAACCGAGACCTTTGCTTCTGTCCCAACCCAGAATACAACATGTCACTGTGTGTTTGCAAAGTACTTGTAAATACGAGAACTACAAGTTCCAGTGTGTTTTTCCAGAACAGGCCTCAGACACATTCAGAGTAGACTAGAAGAAGCTCCAGTGATTTGTTTGAACCCATCGCTGCTTTCGGAGGTTGTGTGTTAGTTTCTGATCCACAGGGATTCCCAGGTGTGATCATTCACACACATCATACTCAAGAGAGCAATTACTGCAAACAGCGTTTAACACAGGCATCAGGAACATTATTGATCATTCATTGATTCGCTGCGAAAAAAACAAAACTATTTTTCTGCCTTATCCATTTTGATTTCTAGGAAAGACATCTATATAATCTTAAAGCAACCTGAGAAACTTTTCTCCGTTTATTGATTTTTTCTCCCATTGTTTTATGCATATATCTCCCAAAATAAATTTTATTAGTAGATGCATTTTCTAAATGTTGATGTTCACTCAAAATATTATATTATTTTTCTTGAAGAAATATTTAAATGCATATACCAATTATATAGGAGTTATATGGATGTGTGTGCATGTAAGTTTGTGTGCATATTATACACAGTATATAACTTTATTAAATGTAACAATTACTGTAATGCATTCATATTAATCAAGTAAATGATATAAAGAAAAAAAACAGGGACAGTGTGTAATAATATAAAACGAAAGTACAATGGGGATTCATTTAGCAATACAAGTGTGTACTAGAGCCTGTGTTTCTCTCCCAGGAGGAATCTGATATGTTTCCCTCATCATCCATCGTTGTGGAAGCAATGTTTGGAAATGCAATTTGTTTCTGTCTGATGCTTTGAATTGGGTTTTTTATTTTTTTATTTCAGGAGGATGTTTTTCATTTCTGTTTGTGGCTCATCTGTTGTACAGTCTCACTGAATCTTTCATCTTTGGCTTTCCTGGATTTTTATGGCTGGATGTTAGTTAGCTTGGTATCTTTTACTGTCTTTTCTTTTCTTTACATTTTCATTAGTTTTTTTTTTCTTTGAGCTTGATTCCATCAGTGTTTGTACGGGATTATTCAGTCTTTCTTTCTCTCTATCTGACCATGTCCATCAGTTTTTATTTTGTCTGGATGAGAAAGCGTCCGTCTTCTGTTTTTCTCCAGAAGGTCTCTCTGTGGAGATGAACGGTAATGTCATTTCTTTATATTCCTCATATTTCATTCTCTCTGTTCTCTCTCACCTCATCTGCCCTTTATATCATCCCTCCATCTTTCTGCGTGTCACTCACTCCTCCATCCGTCTACTGTTTGCCCGTCAGTCTCTTAAGAGATTTATGGAGGGATCGATGCATTAAGTACAGGGTCAGAAATTAACTTTTTTAATAATAGGCAATATTTACCCCAAGGAATTGATTTCAGGAGCATTTTATACCCTTATAAAAGCATTTTTATTCTACGCATGTAAAAACACACTTCATGCTGTTCATTTGTGTCAGATATCTCACAATAAATCTAATCTGAACAATTCTGGCTGTTGCCTATAAAAATCAGTATACCATAACTGAATAAACTTTGGCTAGAATGCATTTCATACATTTTCACAAGCCGGTTTTCATACTAGATTATGCAGCAATCTATTGTTTAACTTCAGATTTTGATGTATCACTTTTTTAATTTGATAGGAGAGTTTTTGTTATTTTCTCGTTCAGTGTTTTCAGAGCTGATTATTAAAAAATTTTTTAAAAAAAATTCATGAAACAATTCTGAACAAATTGCACTTTAGCAATTTTTTTCTTAGACAAGCTTTGCTCATTTTTATTTTAAAGTCCATGGAGAAAATTTGTGTTGAGCTAGTTTTAAACTTAATTTTAAGGAAATTATGCAAAATAAAATAGTGGTAAATGATGTTGACAAGAGACTTATAATACATTTGCATCGTGTCAACCCATGTAAAAATAATATCCATTCAAATTAAAAGACATTATAAACACATACTGAAAATGTCAAAAATAATTAGAAAATATTATTATTATGGATGTATAAAATATGATATATAACACACACATATGTACAGGTGCTGGTCATATAATTAGAATATCATCAAAAAGTTGATTTATTTCACTAATTCCATTAAAAAAATGAAACTAGTATATTATATTCATTTATTACACACAGACTGATATATTTCAAATGTTTATTTCTTCGAATTTTGATGTTTATAACTGACAACTAAGGAAAATCCCAAATTCTGTATCTCAGAAAATTAGAATATTGTGAAAAGGTTCAATATTAAAGTCACTTGGTGCCACACTCTAATCAGCTTATTAACTTAAAATACCTGCAAAGCCTTTAAATGGTCTCTCAGTCTAGTTCTGTAGGCTACACAATCATGGGGAAGACTGCTGACTTGACAGTTGTCCAAAAGACGACCATTGACACCTTGCACAATGAGGGCAAGACACAAAAGGTCATTGCAAAAGAAGCTGGCAGTTAACAGAGCTCTGTGTCCAAGCACATTAATAGAGAGGCGAAGGGAAGGAAAAGATGTGGTAGAAAAAAAGTGTCCAAGCAATAGGGATAACCACACCCTGGGGAGCATTGTGAAACAAAACGCATTCAAAAATGTGGGGGAGCTTCACAAAGAGTGGACTGCAGCTGGAGTCAGTGCTTCAAGAACCACTACACACAGACGTATGCAAGACATGGGTTTCAGCTGTCGCATTCCTTGTGTCAAGCCACTTTTGAACAACAGACAGCATCAGAAGCGTGTCTCAGACAAAAAAGGACTGGACTGCTGCTGAGTGGTCCAAAGTTATGTTCTCTGATCAGGGGCGGATCTAGAAAAATATTGATGGGGTGGCGAGAAGGGAGCAGGAATTTTTGAGGGCTGGCAACATATGGCAGACGTATACAGTATATACTGAATTTAGTCACAGTTATCACAGTTTGATGATAAATAGTATATGTGCACACTACAAAAGGACACATGCTGCCATTTACAAACTTAATCTCATGCAATCAATGTCTTGCATTTGAAACAGTTTATATAAGGAATAAGTGACCATACCCCATAAACACCACCACACTCACTAATGCATGCAGTATGCATCGACATGTAATTAAGAGCATTATAAAAGGTTCAGTGTTATCAATATGTCAATTTATTATAAGAAACACAAGATTTTAACAGCCAATGACATTTCCAGCTGGGGAGACTCAACTGATTTTCTACTGTTCAGTGTGAATCACCATCTAACTCAACCAGTCAAGAGCTACATTTAGCCTTAGATGTTATACTGTATGAATATAGTCCCTGAAGCATAGGTTTTATTAGCTGACAATAATAATAAATAAATACACATTATAGGTACAAATACAAATGTACTTTTAGACATTGTTTTTGAAAAGTATGGTGTTATTGTTTTGGCAAGCTTAAATTAAAACTTCTATGAAAACTTGTGTGATATTCCTTTTTAATGTTTTAGTATATCTTTTAAGTATATTTTACTAAGCAATTTCTTACATAAATTCTTTGAGTTTGACCAAACTTTTATTTTGACGGGTTGTAACCAGAGTTTCTGTGTTTTTTAATTAACTATTTTTATTAGCTAACTTGAAGTATAGCATACTCTACTGTGCAATAGTACTGTATTTCTGTTGGAATTTCTTCAAGTTATACCGGAATTTTATTTTGACAGGTTGTCGTAAAGTCTGTGTAGACGATAGTTTTATCAAATGAAATGGTGAAATCCTCTCATAGCGCGCTGACGTGCACATGTGTAGCTTAAATCATGTGTCAATATAGTGAAGAGCTGAAAACACCACGTGTGGTTCAGTGTGTGTGTGTGTGTGTGTGTGTGTGTGTGTGTGTGTGTAGTAGAGCACACATTCCCAGAGATGTGTATAACAACACCTTCAGGGCCGCTGCTGGCCAAATGTGTGCCCTAAGCAGGATTGTATTGTTGTGCCCCGCTTCCTCAAATATGATGATGAAAAAAAACACCTACTATAGGGGTGAAAAAAGTACTTTAATCAAATAAAAAACAAAATGAATAAATTGTATTATTTACAAATCACAATTGTAGCTCTCGACATTTACCTGTGGCTATAACTTTATTATGACTCTAATTTATTTTATAGTCTCAAGCATTCAGAAATCATGCAAAAGGAAACTAAACAGTTTTACTATGATAAAACCATGGTTTATTTTTGTAAGGGTTGTGATATGCACATTTTTGTTGAAGAAATCTAAAGGCTGTGTCATCTATAGCAAAAAGGTGTCCAAAAATGAAAGATTTTGTGAATATTTGAATTAAATGTTTGGTCAGTAGCCTAAACAAGGATTTGATTGTCCTGTAAGTGTAACAGCAGCAATCACATGGCATTTGTAATAACATGTACATAAATTGTTTATTTTGTATTTGCCTACATTATGTATTGTAACAGTGTTATTATTAACCAATCATTATTACCTCATTTTTTTCTATAATGCATTTTAAGTCATTTTAAAGGCTATTGATGGCTTAGGTCTGTTTTTATAGCAACAACAACAACAACAAAGAATATTACAGTATATTAATACTTTGTAAATTATGATTTGAAGTAACAAAACCATGGTTAATTTGCAGTTACCATGGCTACAAGAACAATGATTTGTGGTGTTGTTAAAACCATGGGTAATTTTCGTAAGGGAACCTGAAAAAAAAAAGAAAGGAATTCACAGGAATGTGCCTGAAAGTGATAAACGGGCCTCATTTTTACCTAAATGATTTATACTTTATTTTAATATATATTGAAAATGTATAAGGTGTGCATTGTAGCTGACACCTAAATGAAAACTTTACAATTGTTTTATGACTGCAAGTCTTTCTCCTAAAATGCTACTGACTTTAGAAAAGTGTATACCAATATCGCATGTAACTTTAGAGACGGTCCCTTAATTCGATACTCGTCCAACGTCAAGCCAACTTTATGTCTGTTTTTTTTTTTTTTTTTTTTTTTTTTACTTTTAGTTTTCTTTTCTCTTCGCTGGATTGGATTCATCCATCAATTATGAACATTCAGCCGCAAACATGAGGTGCGAGCGGTCGAGAGGGATGGGATTTTTTTTTTAGAGCAACTGGGATGGTGCCCATTCTGGGAGTTGGTGCCCTAGGCAGATTGAGTCAGTTGGGGAGTTCAGAGCGGGATCGCGAATCATTTGAGTCGGTTCGGGAGTTCAAAGCGGGTTCGCGAATCATTTGAATCAGTTCGGCAGTTCGTAGCGAGATCGCGAATCATTTGAGTCAGTTATGGGGATTGCGAATCATTTGAGTCAGTTTTGGAGTTCGGAGCGGGTTCGCGAATCATTTGAATCAGTTTGGGGATCGCAAATCATTTGAGTCACTTTTGGAGTTCAGAGCGGGTTCGCGAATCATTTGAATCAGTTTGGGGATCGCAAATCATTTGAGTCAGTTTTGGAGTTCGGAGCGGGTTCGCGAATCATTTGAGTCAGTTCGGGAGTTCGGAGCGGGTTCGCGAATCATTTGAGTCAGTTTGGGAATCGCAAATCATTTGAATCAGTTCGGGAGTTCGGAGTGGGATCACGAATCATTTGAACCAGTTCGGGAGTTCGTAGCGGGTTCGCGAATCATTTGAGTCGGTTCGAGAGTTCAAAACGGGTTCGCAAATCATTTGAGTCAGTTTGGGGATCGCAAATCATTTGAATCAGTTCGGGAGTTCGGAGCGGGATCACGAATCACGAAAGATTCGCGCTCATAAATTTTCAAATTGGCCATAACCTTTAATTCGTTGCTGCCAACTGGGGTGGCAGCAGGGGTGACAAGGCTTTCTTTTAGGGTGGCATTTCAGTTATAATCATCAAAAATTAAAATAAATAAACATTTGAAATATATCAGTCTGTGTGTAATGAATGAATATAATATACAAGTTTAACTTTTTGAATGGAAGTAGTGAAATAAATCAACTTTTTGATGATATTCTAATTATATGACCAGCACCTGTATGTGTGTATGTGTGTGTGTGTGTGTGTGTTTGTATATATCTCCCAACATATTATATTTTTATATTATATTTATATTTGATTTATTTTCTGTTATTAATGAATAAAAAACATAAAAAGAGTAACAAAAATTATATAATAATATTATTAATTATTCTATGTATTATGTAATAATAAAATAATAATGTAACTTTATATATAATATAAATTATAATTTAATTAATCAATTGGATTAATTATATATATATAATATGATTATGCATTATTGTATTAAAGTATTTTATTTATTTATTTTTAAGTTTTTAGTTTTTGGGGTGAGCCAATTCTTGAAAATGTTTTGCCCCAAACTCTGTCTCTTCTCTGAATCCATTACAGTGTCTGGACAGAAGGTCCATTTAAAATATGCGCAAAGACATTAAGAAAGAAAAATGGGCCAATTAATCAGTGAAATTGAATGAACTCTCTTTTCTGCAAGTCCAGCACTGAGATCTCCGACAGAGAGAATGGAGAGCGAGAGAGATCTGCTGACATCCATCTACTTTTCCTGGCTCGGCCTTTTCCAACGAGTCAGCAGTGCTGTGAAATATGGCGTCTTTGCTGAGCTCTGCATCCTGATTGGCCGAGCATCATTGCACGTTCGTGAACCCTTCGTCAGTTTACAAACCCCCCGCATGTGTTTCTTAATCCTGCTCTGCTGGTTCTCTCTCTCTAATCTCAGCCTGATCTATAATGACCCACCTGGGAGCCGATGGGCCTCACAGCCATTAGGAAAAGGTTATGGAGATATAGCGTTTCCTCCAGGTGGGAGTAATTAACACTGTGTGTATTGCTTACTAGAGTTTTGGATCCTACTGACAATGGACAGACGAGGAAAACAAATAATTATGGGACTCTTGACAATCTGCTGTCTCTAAGTCTGGAATTAATTATGAGCCTTGAATAGATCCATAATGAACCTTTAATACATATTAAAGCATATTGAAGTTCTCCCATATGCTGGAGTTTCTTGAAGTAATCTCAGGACGATACTACAGACATGTGCATGGAGATACTTTCATTACCACTATAGAATGAAACTTTAATTTACTTTAATATACTCTCAGGCCATCCAAGATGTAGATGAGTTTGTTTCTTCATCATATTTGGAGAAATGTAGCATTGCATCACTTGCTCACAAGTGGATGCTCTGCAGTGAATGGGTGCCGTCAGAATGAAAGTCCAAACAGCTGATAAAAACATCTCAATAATCCACAGCACTCCAGTCCAGGAGTTAACATCTTGTTAAACCAAAAGCTTTACTGAGATTTTAAACCAGCATTAGAGATAAAATTGTAAAGCTTTACTGGTGAAGTGATTAAGATGAATGTTATGTTTTCTTCCTTCATTAGTTAGGAAACTTGTTTCACACTCAATATCAAGTCAATATGTTTACTACCAATGCAGATCTTTAGTCTTGATTTTTCATCTGTTTTAGGATGAGGTTTATTGCATGGTTAAGTCAGTACTTCATTTAGTTTCTAGACATTGCACAGATGCAGTATGTGATGTGGGCTTTTCAGTCTCTTCTGCTCACCAAGGCTGGGTTTATTTGATAAAAATACAGTAAATTGGTAATACTTTGAAATATTATTACAAATAACTTTTCTATTTGAGAGTAAATTAAACTGTTATTAAAATCTGATTATTATCAATGTTGAACAGTTGTGCTGCTTAACATTTTTCTGGAATCTGTGACTTTTTTTTCAGGATTCTAAGATTATTAAAAAGTTAAACCTCATTTATATGAAATGGAATTCTGATGTAACATTATAAATGTCTTTACTTTCACGTCTAATCAATTGAATGCTTCCTTGCTGAATGAAAGTGTTCATTTCTTTCAGAGAGTGAGTGTGAAAGCGTCTGTCAGATGATGATGATGATGATGATGATGATGAAGATGATGATGATGATGCAGTAGGTCAGTGTCGTGTAGATTCAGTAGGTCAGTAGTGACTCTGTGATCTGTTGCTCTGGAGGACGAGGGCCTGTAAAGCTCATCAGTGTTTGCTAAACCTCAGATTAATAGCGTAATCAGTCCACAGACTCGCCGACCTGCTCCGCTACAGAGAAACACACACACTGAGCCTCTCCAGCTTTACATTTCTGGAATTACCTTCTTGGAAATGACATGAATAATGCATCTATTTCATGAATGCTTGGTGTATTAACACATATAAATAATGCAGGAGTGAAGTACAGACAGAGTGCGCAGGTATTTAGGTGTGGCTTCATTCTGCATTCATTAAAGACTGTCTCTGCCAACTCTGTGTATAAACAACCTGAGCATGAAGAGAATAGAATAAAATTGAATAGAGAATTAGATTTAATGTGATAATATCTATCTATCTATCTATCTATCTATCTATCTATCTATCTATCTATCTATCTATCTATCTATCTATCTATCTATCTATCTATCTATCTATCTATCTATCCATCTTTCTATTGCTGTATTGTTTTATCATTCTATCAATATAATTGTATCGTTCTGTCTATTGTTTTATCATTCTATTTATCAATATATGTAGTAATAATTTGTTTTTAAATAATACATTATTGTATATGTTAAATATTTATTGATGTTAAGAATGTTTACATATGAAAGAATAAATATAAACTTATTTTGAATATTTATTTTATATTTATTACTACACACACACACACACACACACACACACACATATATATATATATATATATATATATATATATATATATATATATATATATGTGTGTATATAGTATTTAATAATTCTACAAATTTCTATACATTTGTTTTATAATTTAGAAATTTAATAATAATTTTTCTTTTATTATATTTTTGGTCAATTTTTTATGATTGGTATGGTGTGTATTATGTTGTTGTGTATGGTTATTTTTTTAGGAAACTGTAAAAATTAAAATAATATTGAATAGAATAGAATGGAATGGAATAGAATAGAATAGTTGGACCGTAATAATTAAAAATAATTATTCATTCAGTGCCAATTATTGTTCATTATAGTTACTGTGCTCTCAAGCAATGCTCCTGATTAAAGGCCCTGATTGATTGGGGGTGACTTCATCTAGACATGACTGGGATGTTAATGGATTGAAAGCAGGTCAATCTTTCAATTCAGTTCCCTCGTCTGGTGCTTCTGTGGAAAACTGAATTTTACAAAATCACACAACATAAAAAGTGAAAGCAGCCTGCTTTTCTTATGTGCATTAACCAGATCTGCAGTGTTTGTGTGTTGCTGAATGTGCACATTGTGTATGTTAACATCAAACTCAATTGGTAATCAAGTCTTGTGTGTTTCAAGAGATGTGCTGTGATCTGTGTGACTCACCTTGTGGTTCAGATCGCCCTCTAATGAAGATCTATTGAGTTAAGATGCTGCTTTAGAAGGGTTTAGATCAGATCCTCTGTGCCTGCTTTTGTTGTGGAAGTGCATTAGCGTATGATATCTGTAATATCATGTATGAGAGCAGGGCACCTCATGGTAGATGATGGATGAGATGCTGCCCTGTTCCTCTCTTGTCCTCCTCTTCCTCTTCCTCGTCCATTTGCCAATCAGCCCAGATTGAAAGTGTGTGCAGCGTCAAGCGTCTGCCCTTCTCTGAGCTCATGTGGATGGAGAAGCTAATGATGGGAGACAGATCTCTATTTCGTTAAGGCGCTTCAGTACGGCGAGGTGTCTCTCTGTGGTGGAGATTCAGATTTAGTGAAGACGTCATACTATCACAGATGAGGACTCTCTAAGGTACTATGAATCAGATTTCACATGCTGCCTTTTCCTTTTACATTTGGCTCATCATTCCAGACACATCTTTATTAGGCATTAGTGAGATTTTATGTCAGTAGATTGCTGTTGAAAAAAATCAGGTTTGTATTATTGCTGTGATGCTGGTTATATCTTTGCATTTTCAGTTAAAATGGTATTGATATTAAAATATTAATAAAACACAAAGTCCTATTGAGTTTATTTCTTTATGAATAAATACAAATTATATTTAGATTCTGGGGTAAAATACTTGAAATAGTGTTATTTTAGCATTACTGATATGCTATTATTATTACTATTATAGTTTTTCTGTTAATATGTTTAATTAAATTGTATGTTTAGTAATTTTATAGTGTGTATTTTATTTTTTTATTTTTTGGAAATGTGTATATATATTTTTATTATTATTCATTTAATAGATTATTTATTTAACTTTATTTATTTTAGTATTTGAAGTTAAACTAATCAAAAATTATAAATATTTCCTTGGCAATTTATTTTTATGTTATGATATTTTTTTTTAGTTTTAATTTTAGTTTTAGTTGATAATAATAACCTTGACTCGAACATTTCTTGGCAGTTTCTATTGGATCCACCCAGAATGAAATTCTTGCACTTAGGTAAAGATTTTTCAAGTTTTTCGAATCTCAAGTGGATTTCAAATTGGATTCTTTAGCTTTCTGCTTGAACATCAGTGTTGATATGATATCAGCAGCATCACTGAAGTCATGTATTCAGGGAACGTGCTGAACAGGACTCGATGGAGCCCAGACTCTGGATCTTCGGGGAACTAAACAAGAACAAAATCCATTCTTCTCCAGCCGAGCTGATGTTCAGATATGTGTCTGGTTTGCTCTGCGGTTTCGATGAAGAAAACGGTTGTGGTGTTTTCTGAAATCAATTGTCTGAAGGATGCGCCCCTGCGGGCTGCTTATGGACACGGGTCGTGGGTTTCTTCTGTTCCCCGGGAGATTTCTGGTTAAATGAAGTTACCACTGAGTCTACACAGCAGGAGAGAAGGAGAAATCAATAGAAAGAGAAACACAATGTGAGAGTTTTATCAATGACCTCATGTCTGAGTCAGTGTCAGTCTCCAGTCCTATTTAGATGGTAATTGTTTTTCATCAAGACATCGTTTATAGAATTTAGTTTCATTAATTTGCCTCAAAATTGTTTTGAATCCCTGTTTGACCACAGCTGTAGGTTGTTTCACACTTAATGTAGTATTGGTTATTTGTGGATTTGGCACAATGGAAGTTTGAAGTGAAGCTATATGATAATATTACACCAGATTTACTGTTGAAAAAGAAGAAAATGAAAAACATAATAGCAGCAACAGGTAATGCATAATGCTTTTGCTTATGTTTGCTGTAACTCCCTCGTTCACTGTGCATTCATTCCTGCTTGAATGCATGAGATTCATTTCAGAAGAGCCATATATTATCTTCAGGTCTTCTTGCTTATTAGTTTGGAAGCTGGTTTAAGTGATTTTGGTCACTATAAAATATTCATTTCTGTCTTTCTTATCTCCTGACAAAGCATGACGCATTTTAATATATGTTTAATTGAAGCTGTTTCAGTGTATGTTCTGGCAAGCTATTGCTGTGACATTACACGGAATGCATACTAAATAGCTTCGTTAACTTTCACGATTACACCTTTCAAAAGCGTGAGGACAGAAATGAATACTTTTATTCACCAGGCATGCATTAAATTGACAGTATTTAACACATTTGTAATTCTATGCATCAGAGATTCTGAAATAATGTTGCAAATGAATGTATTTCCACCAAAATATGAGCATTCAGTCAGTCTGAAAAGAGGAAGATGACTGTAATAGAGAGAGAAATACATCTTGCTGTACCGACTGACCCAAAGCATCCTGATTTGATTCCTTCAGTCTGTCCAGCCGGTCAAGCTGACAGGAGGAATCAGTAAATGAAAAAGTAAAGTGGCTAGAGAGATTAATCAAAGAGAATCCCTCATTCCTCTCTCATCAATCCCAAATCAATACACCGCCCTCCAAACCTCAAGAGGAAGTGGCTTGAGCAAACACACACCTAATTAACAGAAGCTGTTAACTGGCTTAATAGCATAGTAAAAAAAATGTGAAGTATTTATGATTTATTGATGGTGTTAGTGAAGATGAATTAGTATGTATAAAACATTTATTTAGAATTAAATGATTGAAAATAAATAGAAAATAGCAATAGATAAATATTAAAACACTTTTTATGTAGTTGGACTGTATAACTCCAGATAGCTGGTCAGTCAGTGTGGATTTTTCTGTGATTTTATACTTTATAAATATTAATTTATGCTACTAA
The DNA here is from genome assembly GCF_023724105.1 of Carassius gibelio. NCBI lineage: Eukaryota > Metazoa > Chordata > Actinopteri > Cypriniformes > Cyprinidae > Carassius > Carassius gibelio. Next base: position 3,665,879 of record NC_068410.1, on the reverse strand, counting down.
CAGCATTTCTCTGAAAGGATATTTTCTTTAAGATGTTTAGATTTAAGACACCGAGCATCTGTTTTATCTAACGATCATCTTAAAAACTATTTTATTATATAATATCTAAATATGTAATCAATTATTAATTATATTTTATAGTTTATTTTATAATAATATGGACCCAAGAGAGAGTTGTACGCTGTGACAAATCATCATATTAGCATGATTTCTGTAGATCATGTGACACTGAAAACTGATGCTGAAAATACAGCTTTGATTACAGGAATAAAATACATTTGAACATATATTCAAATAGAAAGCAGATCTTTTAAATTGCAATAATATTTTACAATTTTACTGTTTTTACTGTATTTTTTATTTAATTAGTCTATGCAGTGATATTTACTTATTACTTTAGTCATAAAGCACATATGCTAGGATAGACTAATCTACATGAAAATTAATTAAAGACAGGACTTGTATTCGGACATTTTATCACAAACTGAATCTGTTAATTTATTGTTACTGTTTAATGGCTTGAATAATTAAATGCTGGTGCCTTTTGTCTACTATTTAATGTATTTGGGTCTGTTTTTAAATCAGCCAGTCGATACGAAGAGCATGTGGAAGGCTTGACGCACCAGCAGTGATCCGAGCACCGCTGCTGTACAGGGACCGGTCTGAATAAACAGTAAACACTGATGGGAATCTGACTGATGATCAGATCCAGAGTCAGAGTCAGAGCAGCGTGAAGCGACGCTTGTGACGCTCTCAGAGCACATAAACACACACACCGCTCATCTAATTATTCCTTCTCGTCTGGTTTGTGAGCTTGATCGATACTGGCAGCTTGTCTGCTTGGGCCCAGGGGCGGCCGTCACACACACACACACACACACACACACACACACACACACACACTTAAATGTTTCATTTGCTATCTGAGACCCCTGGAAGCAGCTGTTTCCCTGGTGTGATCATCACAAACAGACCCTCCATCACTCGCCTCTTTCTTTCTTTCTTTCTTTCTTTCTTTCTTTCTTTCTTTCTTTCTCTCTCTCTGTCTGTCTTCCTGTGGTTGTTTGTTTCTGTAGACAGTAATGAGTTGATATGTTGTGTCCACATCGGTCAGCTGCTCTTTGCTAAGTGAGGAAGCGCAGCTGGATTGTGATTGGCTGTCTGGTTGGTGCAGGGTGAGATTCACTCATAAAGGAGATAATCTGCTTGTGATGTGGCTTTCGTCTCTGGTAGTGACAGCATTGGCAGTAGTGTGTGTGTGTGTGTGTGTGTGTGTGTGTGTGTGTGTGTGTGTGTGTGTGTGAAAAAGGTAATTTTAAAATTATATATGGTAATTTCAACTGTAAAATGTTATATAAACTGGGAAAAAAACTGTTAATAGGTTAACAGTAAGTTACCGTATACTATATACAGGGAAATTTCTGGATATACCAAATATTTAATGTAATTTTACAGTAAAATGCTGCTTTTTTAGAAGTAAATAGGATCAGATAAATGTAAAATTTACAGTCAAAAACTGTAAAATGAGAATTCCCTGTGTGACTCCATGTTTGAAAGTATTTTGTTTAAATAATCATGTGTTTTAATAGATTTTGTTAGCAGTTATGTGCATTTGGGCTTTATGTTCCATCTTCTGTTGTTTAATTTAGTTTATTGTATTATTTAAGTATCATGCGTGTTACCATGATGGTGTTTTGTGTTTGCATGAATGACTCTGTGCACCTTCTGTGTATTATTATATAATTCTGCTTTAACAGCTCTGAGTCTTCATATGGCTTTCTCTTTTACAACCTGCATTATTATGGTGGTTATCAGTATGTTAAAGGTACAAAACAGATTTTAATAGCAGTGTGCGTTGTTCAATGATTGTGTTTGTAAATTACAGTTTTATACTGTAAAATGTACAGTATTTGGCCGTAAATGTGTTTTTACAGTTTATCTGTATTTTTTACTAAATTATTCTGGCAACCACAGCTGCCAAAATTATTTTGTAAAAACTACAGAATTTTTTTTTTTTTACAGTGTATATATGTAATACTTTATTTTTAATATTTAATTAAAACCCAGTATACTTTTAAATTAGAGTTGTGGCTTTAAAGACAAAATTCCTCTCCAAAATATTTTGTAATCTAAACTAAAATTGTTAACTAAAACTGTAAAACCATTACCTGATATAAAATATTTTTATTTAAATTAAATTAACTTTATTTAATTAAATAATTTTTATTTTATTTAAAAAACTTGCCACGGCACTAAAAGTAGTACTAAAATGACTAAAAGTACTAAAATGTTGGCGTACTAAAATCACTACAACTAAATAATCTAAAACTAAAAACTAGTAAAAATAGACATAAAAAAAAATACTAAAAAAGCACACCACAAAGTTTTTATATTATATTATATTATATTATATTATATTATATTATATTATATTATATTATATTATATTATATTATATTATATTATATTATATTATATTATATTATATTATATTGGTGGCCGTGTAGGGCTGGTACGCAGGAATATTTTTAATTTGGGATAATAAATCTGTTACATTAATTTATTATCAGCTGCCTTTTCCTGAGCTTTATTATGTGGGTTTGGTGCTAAGATTGAAAAATCTTAACCTTCTCACTGTGTGGGTGGGTATTTTCAGATTATTCTTATTATATTTTTTAATATTTCTTTCTCTCTTGCCTTCATTTCTTTCCCTTCTTCTCTCTTTCTGCGGTGATATACGACTGCGCTCTGACTGTGTTTGTCACTCTTCACTTCCTAATAAGGGCTCCGAAGAGTCGCGGAGGAAACACACACACACACACACACACACACATTCAGTAGTCATTTCTTTTTCCCTCTCGTCTCTGTCCTGTCATCTAACCTTTTTTTCTGTTATGATCTCTCTCGCTTCCTTCAGCAGTGTCTGCCTCTTCTTAAAGTGAACACATTTGAGTCCATCTTAAATTCCAATAATTACGACTGTTTTCTTTCTTTCTGAAATCACAAACACATCTGTGAACCCGATTTGAACAAGTCCAGGTCTCTCTGAGGAGGTAAAGTGTCATCTGAAATTACAGAGCACATTAGGCTAATATATTATATATATTTATAATAGTATATTTGTGATATTTTAATATAATATTTTAATGTTTTTATGGAAATAAAAAAGTATATTTTTATATGCAAGGTCTTTTAAACAAAAAATAATAAAAAAATAAAAATAAAATAATTGCACTTGTAAACAGCACAAAACAGTCATGCATACAGAAATATATAATATAATATAATATAATATAAGAATTTGCTTAAATCTTTTAAAAATTACAGAGCATAAATATAGATTTAAATATACAGAAATTACAGAATTTTAAATATATAAATGTACATATAAATATAAAGTATATAAATATATAAATTTTAAAAATATATATACTTTAACATTTTAGGCCTGGTTTTAAAAGCAAAAATTCTCACTAGATTTAGTTAGATTTAATGATTAAAAAAATGATTATCAAATATTGTGAATACAGATTAAGTGTTAGTATAAATGTGTTTGTCCAATATAAGTAAAATTGGACAATTATATTTATATATATATATATATATATATATATATATATATATATATATATATGGTTTAAATAATTCTGATATATAATATAATATAATATAATATAATATAATATAATATAATATAATATAATATAATATAATATAATATAATATAATATAATATATTTTGCTTGACTATGTAAAACTTGCAGATCACCTCAGTCTACTTAGCATTTTTCGGTTAACCGAGATCTTCTTCTGAGAAACGAAGCCCAGGATTGTGTGTGATTGTGCTGCATTAGTGATTGCGGTAACAAGGCTTCTCCTCCATTTATTCTGACCTTCACTGAATACGGTAACTAGACCTCATTTTCTGGGTGTGCTGCCTGGTGAACACTGAACAGCCAGCACTCATTATGGATTTAGACTTTCTGCCGACTTTCAGGGTAAAATAACAGTTGGTGTTTCAAGTTCTGCCGGCATTGCACCTGATATAGAAAGAAAATGTAATCATTATAAAAAAAAAGCTGAATCTGTTCAGAAACAGGTATGTGCAATGCAAACGGTATATTTTTGAGGTGATTGATAGCATGCTAACGGACAGGTCTCTCCTTGACATAGATAATTATAACTGACCTACTAGTGAATAGTGTAACACAAACCTCTGATATTCATAATGCATCAGTCTGTCATTTAACATCCATCCAGTAACCTTGAGCATCAAATATTCCCGGCTTCTCCTGCGAAACACACACTCATCACGAGCAGCTGAAGCAGAAAAGCATCAATCATCCGCTATCACGCGGTCACACACGACATTACACGTCCACCGGTGACTTTCCTGATCTCATTTCTCAACACACACAGGGGGTTTGCACACTGCCAGTGTTAATAACTCGTTGGTTCACTAAAGGAATTACAGCTTGCAAATCAAGTGAAAGAGCAAACCTGACCCCAAATTTGTGTTAAACACAATTGGCACTGTGCAGTTGTCCATCTTTTGGCCTGTTCTGAGTGTTATGGAACATGCATGAACTAGGGACTCTATTGAATCCCCTTTTGGTTTTTAACATGCTATGGGTATAGGCTATTTTGACTTCATGCCAGTTTATAAATTGCTTCTTTATTTTATCAGCCTACACTCTCAGAAGGCTTGTGCCTTTTAAAAGCTACACATGTTCCTTATTTATCCCCAGATTGTGCTTATAAGTACCTTGAAGGTACATTAGTACCTAAATGATACATCTTAGTACTTAAAAGGTGCCATTTAGTATGTTTTGAAAGGGGTACCATCCCATTGACAGCTTTTGCACCTTTATTTCTGAGATTGTACAGTATCATATTTGATAGACAAATTTTTAAGGCCTCAAAATGATCAACATGATCAAAACATTATACTGCATGCTTTCTGTTGTCTGTTTGATAGTTTAGACTTTTGTCTCTCTGCTGTGAAATCTTTACTGATTTTTATGAAGTAAACATAAGAATAATGTTTATATTGCTGTAATATTTCAAGAGAAACACTTACTTATTCTCTCAATCATCGTGGCATGCATTGCATTGTATGTTACAATCATAAAACTAAGCATTTAAATATCATCTTTCCAAGACATATTATTGAAGATACAGAGTGACAACAATTCATATCAATTTCTGTAAGTATCTGTTTTACTGTTATACAGATCTCATTGATTTACATCAGAAAACAGCTGAATTTCATTTACTTGTTGTCCATATCAATATCAGCATCTGCACCAAATTGCATATCTGTCCTCAGTTTGGGCCTTCTGAATAAAACAGAGTTTTTTTTCTTCCATATTGTCTCTATATCAAATTACAGTATATGAGCCAAAAAGCAAACAAACAAACACTTTTTTGGGGATTTTTTCTTCTTCATACTTTTTGTAAAGCTCAAAAAAGTATTATGTCAGGCTTTACAGGGTTAAGGAGCACATTTCAGTGGTTGGATGAGCATTTGCACATACACATATGCATTTCATTATGTAAATACTATTCATAGTGCTTCAGTTCCATCCAGATTACATGACACACTGCACACATAAATACATTAAACCGTCGTCTGCACACACACACACACACACACACACACACACACACACACTGAAGCTCCGTTCACATCTAATCCTCTCTCCAGCTCTACACAGTTTGGGAAATACATTCAGAGATTTTAACTGTCACCCCCTGCTTTCCTTTCAGAAGCACATGCTGTTTTTAAACCTCACTAAACCTAATTCGCCCTGAACACGCAGTGTTTACCTCATTCATTTTTGAGCAAATATCGAGCTGTTAGGGCTGAGAAGCCCAATGCAACACAACTAAACTAGAACAGCTCCTAGAGGCTTTCTGCAATGTGATTGTGCAGCGCTCCACTTTTGTTTTATTGAGCCACTCGCTTGCATTGTACAATACATGCGCTGACAAGTGTCCAGCATCATGTAGCCTAATTCTTCTGTCCACACCCAGACAAAAATGCAGCACAAAGCTACAAAACTATATGCACTACCATTAACAAGTTTGGGGTCGGTAAGATATTTTAAATGCTTTTGAAATAAGTCACTGCAACATTTAATAATTAAAAACGTTTTCTAATCTTGGCCAAGCATATTGTTGGCCTCAAGGTTAATATTTGGTGGTTATTTTGTAAAGAAGTAATTTTGATGCCAGAAATCTACAAACTTGTGAAAGGAAAATGCATTTAAAAAAAGTCAATGAAGTTTGGGTGTCACCCGTTAGCTATTTTTGGTGTAGCAGGAACCTTTATTTTTGTGATATCAACTTCAAATTTGGAACATAACTTATACACATAAGAGGTTGAACAATAATTTTGAATTTTACCACAAATTTTGTTGTTAAAAGTCAAAACTATGGACATATTCACACCAAAGACCAAATTTATCTTTTATTATGATTTAAAATTGCATAACTTTGTTGTTGGTGGGCTAACCATGAATAAAGCAATAGAAATATTACATTCATTTGCATACATTCACAATTCAAATTGTTTGTATAACACATTTAACAATACATAGTATATACTTAGTGTACAGCTTTACAAGGATAGTGCAGTGCAATACATCGGCTCGCATCACTGCTCATTTGCATAAAATAGCTTGAACTTTGCCGCATTGTTGTTCACATCCACATTGCTTCGTCTGCTGTCATTAAGGCCACTTTAGCTGAAAGTTTCTGGTCAGTTTGCTGTTGTAGGTTTGAATGCAGCTCAGACAAATAGATGTTCATTTGTAAATACTGTTTCATTGTGTTTCCATCACTCTTGTGGGTTTTATGTGTCTTTGGCCGGTCTGAATTAGGCGTTGGACAGAGGAGTGAAGGCTGCGCTCTGATCCACAGGTTTAATGAGCAGTGATGGGAATAACGGCGTTATAAATAACGGCGTTACTAACGGCATTACTTTTTCCAGTAACGAGTAATCTAATTGATTACTCTTCTCATCTTAATAACGCCGTTACCGTTACTGCCAAAAAATGCGGCGCGTTACTATAACTGATGATGAAGCTGTTTTTTTTTTTTTCATCAGACCAACTAGATCTCTGAGCGAGAGGCAAATACTTTTTTTTACTGTTCTTCCTTGGTTAGTGGGCAGAGCACGAGACAAGCGCATAAATGCTGACGATTGGCTGAGGTAGAGTAAAATTTCATTGTAAGCCAATCAGAGGTAGAGTTGGGCGGGTTTTCGAAAGCACGCATAGTAGTGATGGGAATTCGGCTCTTTTGACTCAGCTCACTGAAAAGAGCCGGCTCTTTGGCTCACAAACGGCTCTTTAAATGACTTTGACTATAATATTTCAATTTTTATTACATAATTATTTAATTTCTATAGGCTAAATTTGAAAAAATAGAGTTGGCTCTTCAGATATGCGAGCCAGCTCCCGAAGTTCAACTAAAAAAGCCGGCTCTTAGAGTCGGCTCATTCGCGAATCGCGAACGACTCCTCAAAAGCTCATTCGCGAACGAGTCGATCCATCATCACTAACGCTCATTCGCGAACGACCCATCATCGGACAGGACAGGACACACAACGAACAACACAAGCCAGTCAGTCAACGAGAGACAGGTATGGCGACGAGCCCAAATAATCCAAAAGTAGCCTTCTCTAAATGGAAGTATATACATTACTTTTTCCTTCAAGAAATTAAAGAAACAATAAAAGGAAATATCAAAAGTTCCCAAAAATCTATCGTGTTATTTGCATTGATCCACTATATAAACATAATATCTACATACATGCCATTTGATTGGAGGCTAGTCTCACTTTGTCCCACAGCAACTTTTTTTTTTAGATGTGTGTACAATGTTTTATGTTTCTGTTAATAATGTATTGTATTAAGTGTCCATTTCATTATAATATTCAGATTTATCATAAATAATTGAACATGCACATGTATTTTAAGTTCCTTTAAAGAGGGGTAGAGGTGGGGTCACGTTTGAGCATTTAAAATTTAATTTTACTTGAAAGTAACGCAATAGTTACTTTCTTAAGTAACTAGTTACTTTAAAAATTTGTAACTGAGTTACTAATTTAGTTACTTTTTGGAAGAAGTAACTAGTAACTGTAACTAATTACTTTTTAAAAGTAACTTGCCCAACACTGTTAATGAGACACGAGGGTGGAAGAGACACACGAACTGCCAAGCGGGGGTGTATCCGGAACGGGTTTTAATTACAAAACGCCCCATCGGGAGCGAGAGATGGATGGAGGGAGAGAGTGAAAGTGAGAACTTACATTGAGGGAACCCAAGATCAGAATCAGAGAGCATAGCACTAGACTGGCAGCCACTTGTGGCGTTTCTTCATAAAATGTTAATATCTCATTACTGTAGTCGTTTACTTGTGTTTGGTTTTGTTTATCTGTTAGATGAGTTTGTAGTCTTTGAAAATTCATGTTGTTTTTCATGTCGCCGGAAAAATGAAGGCATTAATCTGTCAAAGACGACAGAGAGACAAATAGCTGAAATCAGTATTCAGTGCAGGTTCTGAGGCTGCTGCAGTTAAAACAAGCACTGAAAGAATGAAAGTGTGTGTGTGTGTGTGTGTGTGTGTGTGTGTGTGTGTGTGTGTTGAACTGGCCCATACACATAAGTACTGCTGTCCTTCTGAAAAGGCTTTTCTTTATAGCTGACTTGACAAGTGTCATATTTTATATATATTTATATGTATATACTGTAGTTAATATTTTAATTTTGATTTAATTAAACTTCAAATATTTTAAACACACACACATAATATATGTATATTTTTTTATTTAATAATTTTTTAATAATTTTATTTTATAATTGTATTTATAATATTATACTTTTGTCAGCAATATGCCCATATTGTTGGAAATGCATCATATTATATATCAAGTTAAATGAGTTGTGATGCTAATTTATGCTGACTTTAGGTTATGGAGACAACATGTGAATCTGTGTTAAGATTGTTAATAACTCACTTGCATGCTATTGTATCAACACACATTTATACAGTTATTTATACACACCAAAGTGTATTTTCTATGCTTTTAAATATTCTAACTGACCCTCTGATGTCACATGTATGGAAGGCATTTTCTGCCAAATTTAAATAAATTAATTAAATGATTAAAATGAAAATTAAAACCAGATTAACGATTTCATTACAGAAAACTGTACGCAAAATATGTGACAAAACTGAGAATTAAATTAAATGATTTCATTTTCACAGTTACATCCCTGTCAAATTGAAATATAAAATGCAATTGGTGATTTCACATTTGATTTTCAATACAGTCTCGAGGCAAGACTGCCAATATTAAAATGAAAAGCCAAACGTGAAAAATAAACTACAAATGCAGTTTTTACAAAGCTCTTTATTAACGCTCACGCAATAATAGTGACACAATTCAAATTTAAATGTAAATTTTACTTTTCATTTTAACTCCTCTTTTATTTCAGTTTTCATTTTCGTTTTCATTTTCAAAGACAGCTGCATGCAAATTATATGTTAATGAGTGGGTGTGGCTCAATTACGCTGTTTCGTGGAGGAGCTCAAATGGCGGTTATGGCCACTAGCAGCAGAATTAAACCAGCTAGCAAACATTTCGGATGATGATGACTTCATTTTGCTACGAGTTGAATCTATATTGGATACACTTGGACATTTTGCAGCCGTCACAAACTCCGATGTCGATCCTCGAGTTATAATAGTCTTAGTGAGGTTGTGCATTTTCCGGGGAGTCTCGTCGGCCAGTTTGGTAAAATTGGCAAGATATTCGACTTTTCCGGATCAATAACTCGCGAGCAAAACGTTTTTGGTACACGAATTATGCCTCTTTTTACTCGTAGTGATGTAGTAAACGAGCTACAAGCGAATTTGCCTGAAACAAGCTTTCTTCCGCTCTGTACAAAATACGTTGATCTCAATGCGCTGGCGTATGAGAGACAAGTCCTAAGGGACCGTCTGCAAAGTGCGAAACGCGAAAAAGGTTACTAATAAAATACTCAATAACTTCACAGTAACACACTGTAGTGTCACCAAATTCAGTTCACACATCACTGCTCTCCTGCTGCTTATACTACAATGTTGGTTTTAAAAATAGTTGCTTTTGCACAATTTTACGATTTTTTTTTATTATGAAAACGTCAATAACGTTACTGTAACACACTGTACTTTCACCAAATTCAGTTCACACATCACTGCTCTCCTACTGGTTATACTACAACACTTATATTGAAAATAGTTGCTTTTGCACCATTTATATGATTTTTTTTTATTATGAAAAACAGTTAATAACTTTACTATAACAAACTACTTTCACCAAATTCAGTTCATACATCACTGGTCTCCTGCTGGTTATTCTTCAACAATCATTTTGAAATTAAATGATGTTGCACATTTTGTATTATGAAAAATAATTAATAACTTCACCGTTATGGAACATAATAGTTAATAACTTTAATGTAACACACTGTACATTCATCTGATTCAGTTCACACATCACTGGTCTCCTGCTGGTTATACTACAACTTTCATTTTGAAAGTAATTGCTTTGGCACAATTTTCATGCTTTTTTATTATAAAAAAAGTTAATAAATTCACCATTATTGGACATAATAGTTAATAACTTTAATGTAACACACTGTACATTCATCAAATTCAGTTCACACATCACTGCTCTCCGGCTGTTTATACTACAACTTTCATTTTGAAAGTAATTGCTTTGGCACATTTGTTATTACTTTTTATTAAGAAAAAGGTAAATAACTTTACTGTAACACACTGTACATTCTTTAAAATCAGATCACACATCACTGCTCTCCTGCTGGTTATACTACAACACTCAAATTGAAAATTATTGCTTTGACACATTTTTTTATGATTTTTTTAATTATTAAAAATAGTTAATAACTTTACTGCACTGTATATTCATCAAACTTTTATTAGTGTTTTTATATTCAAAACAAGTGCTGTAGTATAACCAGCAGGAGAGCCGTAATGTGTGAACTGAATTTGGTGAAAGTACAGTGTGTTACAGTAAATTTATTAACTGTTTTGCATAAAAAATCATAAAAAATGTGCCAAAGCAATTACATTCAAAATGAAAGTTGTAGTATAACCAGCAGGAGAGCAGTGATGTGTGAACTGAATTTGGTTGAAATACAGTGGGTTACAGTAAAGTTATTAACTATTATGTTCAATAATGGTGACTTTATTAACTATTTTCCATAATAAAAATCATAAAAATGTGCCAACACAATTACTTTCAAAATTAAAGTTGTAGCATAACCAGTAGGAGAACCATTATGTGTGAACTGAATTTGGTGGAAGTACAGTGTGTTACAGTACATTTATTAACTATTGTTCATAATTAAAAAAAATTCATCAAAAGTCTGCCAAAGTAATTCCTTTTAAAATCAAAGTTGTGGTATAAACAGCAGTAGAGCAGTGATGTGTGAACTGAATTTGGTGGAAGTACGGTGTGTTACAGTAAAGTTATTAACTATTATGTTCAATAACAGGTGAAGTAATTAATTATTTTAAATAATAAAAAATCATAAAAAATTTGCAAAAGCAAATACTTTTGAAATGAGTCTTGTAGTATAACCAGTAGGAGAGCATTGATGTGTGAACTGAATTTGGTGAAAGTACAGTGTGTTACAGTAACGTTGTTGACGTTTTCATAATTAAAAAAAATCGTAAAATTGTGCAAAAGCAACTATTTTTAAAACCAACATTGTAGTATAAGCAGCAGGAGAGCAGTGATGTGTGAACTGAATTTGGTGATACTACAGTGTGTTACTGTGAAGTTGTTGAGTATTTTATTAGTAACCTTTTTCGCGTTTCGCACTTTGCAGACGGTCCCTTAGGACTTGTCTCTCAGACGCCAGCGCATTGAGATCAACGTATTTTGTACAGAGCGGAGGAAGCTTGTTTTCAGGCAAACTCGCTTGTAGCTCGTTTACTACATCACTACGAGTAAAAAGAGGCATAATTCGTGTACCAAAAACGTTTTGCTCGCGAGTTATTGATCCGGAAAAGTCGAATCTGTGAATATCTTTGCCAGTTTTACCAAACTGGCCGACGAGACTCCCCGGAAAATGCACAACCTCACTAAGACTATTATAACTCGAGGATCGACATCGGAGTTTGTGACGGCTGCAAAATGTCCAAGTGTATCCAATATAGATTCAACTCGTAGCAAAATGAAGTCATCATCATCCGAAATGTTTGCTAGCTGGTTTAATTCTGCTGCTAGTGGCCATAACCGCCATTTGAGCTCCTCCACGAAACAGCGTAATTGAGCCACACCCACTCATTAACATATAATTTGCATGCAGCTGTCTTTGAAAATGAAAACGAAAATGAAAACTGAAATAAAAGAGGAGTTAAAATGAAAAGTAAAATTTACATTTAAATTTGAATTGTGTCACCATTATTGCGTGAGCGTTAATAAAGAGCTTTGTAAAAACTGTATTTGTAGTTTATTTTTCACGTTTGGCTTTTCATTTTAATATTGGCAGTCTTGCCTCGAGACTGTATTGAAAATCAAATGTGAAATCACCAATTGCATTTTATATTTCAATTTGACAGGGATGTAACCAGTGTTCGAACTATACCGTGTCCTTTGGGGGAGCCCACTTCTCAAATAAGGACTTACAACAGCTACAAATGTATGCACTATTATACATTATCGACACGAGTGCCTCAAAAAAGGACATATAATGACTTACAAAGATACATAACAGCTACAATATGCACTATTATACTTTATCGACACAAATTGATAGGTCAGGAAGACAGCCTTGAATGATGTTGCGCTCTCCTCCGTTAATTTAGAATTCACCTCAATTACTTTATTTGCCAGAATCGCTTATCAGATTTGCTTAGTCAATGCCACTTCAATGGCCATCTTGTGTGCAATGCTGTCCCTGTATTTATATATAATTTTTCGCGACTGGTTCTGAGCATTAATCATTAATCCACTCCTCAGACAAGTGCGTGCCAGGTACCTTTTCAGACAGAAGAAGGTTTTTTGCGTCCTTACAAGTTGTAACGAGTGGAAAAAATGTGGCCCCTTTAAGAGCTGCGCGCTCCCTGTAAAACGGTATGCACTCTGTATGATAATGTATACACGCGCGACTCGAATCCCCCATGTATGCGGGTAATCTCTGTTTGGAAATAATTTTGTTTTAATCTTGTTTGTTTTGTTTTGGTTACGCTGTGGACGGTGGAACATGGGACAGACAATTGCCCGAGTTCGATTGGAGAAATGAAACGAGTCGTTGTTAAATGTCAATCGCCTCCGTGAGTTTTGTCTGGCCTAATAACTTTGTGAGCTATCCATATTTTTTCCCCCTCCTGACACAACGCGTTACAAAGTGATACACCCCAAGCTTCCATCCTTAACACACAGCCATGTATATTGGCTCTTCCAGTCTCTCCACTGCTGGCTGTTCCAGTTTAACGCGAGAGCGGACTCGGAGCAAGAGGGGTTAGGATCCCAGAGATTACTTTTCTTCAGCTTCATGCGTTTTCACAGTGGGCTTGGCTTGAGGTTTACCAGTGCTTGCAGCAGGTGAATCAGTCGTGCGTTATCACTACACAATTTCTTAATAATACCAAAATTAATTGAACTACCTTGTTTTCTTTTTGCCCTGGCTATGATGCTATAACTGCATAATGGAAGGACTTTGCGCACGATAAATGGCCTCCAACGTTTATTTTTTTCTACGAACCTATGACATACTAACATGGAATTTGCTGCGCAGCACCCCCACACCTTGATGCTGTGACGTCTTTAATCTTTATTGAAGTTAATTAGGTTTTAATCGCCGTCATGCATGAATGAATAATATTTTTGCCATCATAATCACATTACAAAACTGAAATTGCACTTAAAAATATTCACATTGTCAGTATTTTTTGAGACCCCCCAAAATTTCAGATTTCTCGTTTTCAGGGGAGCCCATGTCTTATTAAGGGGAGCCGAGCTCCCCCTAGCTCCCCCGTAGTTCGCACTATGGATGTAACTGTGAAAATGAAATCATTTAATTTAATTCTCAATTTTGTCACATATTTTGCGTACAGTTTTCTGTAATGAAATCGTTAATCTGGTTTTAATTTTCATTTTAATCATTTAATTTATTTATTTAAATTTGGCAGAAAATGCCTTCCATACACATGGACTACTTTGATGATGTTTTTCTTACCTTTCTGGACATGGACAGTATACCGTACACACAGCTTCAATGGAGGGACTGAGAGCTCTCGGACTAAATCTAAAATATCTTAAACTGTGTTCAGAAGATAAACAGAGGTCTTACTGGTTTGGAACGACATGAGGATGAGTCATTAATGACATCATTTTCATTTTTGGGTGAACTATCCCTTTGATTTATGTAACTCCCCTTTTTATAGCAAACATGCAGTATATATCTAGCACTACAAACAACGGGTTTTAGTTAATCATGTCTCATGAATTTTAATGTGTCTCTGCGGTGACATTAGAGCAGCCCAGGAGACATAAACACACTGAACCTGATCTAGCTTTGTGTGTTTTCCTGTAGAAAACCATATGACTGATGGCAAAATAAACTCAGAATCACCAAAATCACTTAAAGCTTACAGACTTCTATGTATTCTCATATATATCTATATTTATTTCTGCGTTCATTGTTGTTGCACAGCGTATGGTTTTATATATCAGTATGTGACAAATAAACTCTAAATAAAACATGAAATTCACCCCATTTACTTCCTGCTGTCCCAGGTCTATGCATCAGTATAGAAAACAATATAAACACAAAAAGTAATGTAATACTCAAAATGTAATGATTTTTTCTAACACTGAAATGCTTCTGTTTAAGTAACCAATGCCACATGGAAGAGTGTAAATACTATCATAGCATAGACTATTTTTTATGATTGATTGAATTCCTAATGGAATTCGAGTCTCACCTTTAAATTATTTTCTTTGTTGAATATAAATCTCCTGAGTGATTTGGAAATAAATCACATGATGGATGTCAAATGCATTTCATGCTGACTTTATGTTGTGAAATGGTGTTGGATTATGAACCACGAGTATCACTGTTAGCAAACACATTCCCACAGTTACACACACACACAGGTGTTTCTGTAAAACACATCCTGAATGCCTCCATCAAGAGTGATCACATAACAGCGTTACATTAATGAGTGTGTGTGTATTTGACAGAGATAGAGAGATTGTTATGCATTATAGGGTGGTTTCTATTGTAATGTGAGCATCACCTGCTCTGAAAGGTGCAGGATGTTACTGGCTCATGTGTGCATGCTTGGTGTGTTCTGTAGTACATTATATCATGTTTTAAAGGGGGGGTGAAATGCTCGCTTTCACTCAATATCCTGTTAATCTTGAGTACCTATAGAGTAGTACTGCATCCTTCATAACTCCAAAAAGTCTTTAGTTTTATAATATTCATAAGAGAAAGATAGTCTGTACCGATTTTTCCCGGAAAAACACGACCGGCTGGAGGCGTGACGTGTGGGCGGAGCTAAAGAATCACGAGCGCCAGTAGGCTTTTGCGTTGAGAACGTTTGGAAACTGTGACATTAACGTGAGGAAAAACAAACCATTGCTTACAGTCAGATTCAGCGTATATTTATGATCCAGAATCAGATCCCGAGGCTGAAATTTAACAAGAGCAGAAGCAACAACAGCGGCTCTATGTGGTATGTACTGAAACTGTATATATTTGCTTAGCGGTTTTGGAAAATGACTAAGTTCCACTTTGTCGTCTTTTTTTTTTTTTTAAGCTGTACATGTGGAAAGTGCAGTTTGATGACAACATCGCATGTTGTTTACTTGATGTGCTTACGTGCCGATAGCGAAGTTAACAACACAGAGATATTTGAAGCAGTTTTACTCAACGCATGCGGTTCCAACACACGATCGTGACCCTTTTTCGTTGGGACTGCATTATCCTTAAGAAATAAACGATGTGCAAATCCGTCATCAAACTGGGCCTTGTTTGTAAAACAAGCATCTTCGAAATGCAGGGAACAAACACAAACACTTGCACAACTCCGTTGATGCTCTGTAAAAATAAACTCCATCCACTGGTCCCTTAATGCTGATTCTCTTTTGGTAATCTGTGCAGGGTTGTCTTGCCCTGGCAACCAAAAACACACTCCTTTTGTGACATTTCGCGACGCTCTCGATCTGATCAGTGAACGTCTGTTGTGCTCTCAGTGCTGTGCTATACGGGAGCGCGCTCTTCCGGCAGACGTGCCTCAGGACCCATATAAGGAAATTCCGCTCCATCTAACGTCACACAGAGCCATACTCGAAAAAAACTTTCCGAAACTTTTGACAAACCAGAAGTAGTATTTTTGGAACAGAAATACTCCTTCAAACGTACAACTTAATTTTTGAAACTTTGTCCATGTTTAGCATGGGAATCCAACTCTTTAACAGTGTAAAAAACTCAGTATGCATGAAATAGCATTTCACCCCCCCTTTAACTAAAAGCCAGCTATATTTTATAATAAACAAATCATTGTTATTTTATTCTGAATCCAAATGTCTTGATGCAGCAAAATGAATTATTAATGGGGATGGATTGTAGTGGGACATATTTTTTATTCCATATTGCCATTTTTATGCATTTTGAGTTCCATACTTTTTCTTTTTAATGCAAATTGCCCTCATAAAACATTCTTTGAATTTCAACTCAGTTTTGTTCTACTTTCTTATTTTTAACTTAAATTGCAACATACTTCATTATTTTAGAAGTATGTTAAGAAGTAAATTAAGCATTTCAAACAAAACAGTAGCAAGACAGTAGATTCAATATTATGAATGAATTAATATATGTTCATATGATTTTAAATCTTATACTGTCAATCATAATATATTATGACTTTATTTTGAATCTAAATAACATTTTTTGTCTTTAATTCAGATCTGTTAAACGTTCCATACTAATATATAAAATATAAATACACAAGGAATATTTAACACTGATAAGTCTTGAGTGTCATAAACAGCTATGTTTCCTCCTCAGAGTGAGCACAGTTTGTGACAGGAATTAAGCTGTGGGCTTTAATTTCCTGCTGTGCTCTTTAAGGGTGCAAAAATGTGATTTGTAAATGGCCTGTAGTGCGTCTCAATGCAGCGGTGCTCCAGTCATCTGATAACTGACCGCCAGACTCAGCAGGTCACACATAACGGCTCTTACTTTCTTCACTGCTTTTAATCTGTCGGTGTGACACTGGGGGCTCGGAGACTCTCACCAATGAGTAAAACATTAAAGAAGTCATATTTATTTTCTCCTTGAAGACAACACACAGTACAGTAGGTTGAGTGTGTGTGCGTGTGTGTATATACAGAATTAGGCCTGTCACGATAACAACTTTTTGTTTTGCGATATATTGCCCCAGAAATATTTGTGATAAGCGATATTATTGCCATTTTAAAGACCATTTTATGCCACTGAATATATAATCATAAAGTAAAAGCATAATAATGAAAGAGGGCCTACACACTTCCAAATGTAGTTTTTAAGAATATTTATATCATGGAAATTAAGTATCGAAATATTAGATACCTTAAAAAAACCTTGAATAAATATTAAATAAAAATTGTCTAACAAAAAGTGCCAAGTAATGTAGAAAAAAGAAAAATACCTTTTTTTTCTCTGTAAATTAAGATTGCTAAGAAACACAGTCACTACTTAGCACTCAGACGTCCATATGCACAATGGTATAGATGCCTAAACAAGATCATATCTGCAGATTCAACTTTTTTTGTAGAAGTATTTTTTTATTTATTGCACCTCATGAGTACAACACATTATGTTCGAGAAGCTGCAAAAGAAACAGTTGCGAGTGGAATTTACAAAACATGGTGACATCAATTTTTAAGTTAATATAATGGGCGATATATTGCGTCACCAAAAATGATGGAAGTCATGTGCATGTATTGCACAAAAAGTCAATATATTGATTATTGCGACAGATTGTGAAAGATTTATTAATTTGTTAATTTATTTATTTTTAATACTTTTACTCAGCAAACAGTATATGCATTACATTGACAGATTTACTTCCAAATACTGTTGGCAGGAAGACATTTATAATGTTGCAATAGATTTCTACTTAAAAGAAATGTTTTTTTTTTTTTTACTTTCTATTTCTCAAAGATCCTGTATGAATTGATCTGTAATTGTATTTGCACAAAAATACTGAGCAGCACAACTGTTTTAAGCAGTGATAATAATGAGAAATGTTTCATATTAGCATGATTTCTGAAGATCATGTGACACTGAAGACTGGAGGAATGATGCTGAAAATTCACAGGAATAATTAACATTTTAACATATATTCAAATAGAAAACTGCTGTTTGTAATAGTATTTCACCATATTACGGTTGTACTGTATTTTTAATCAAATAAAGGCAGTCTTGGTGAACAACAGTTAACAAACACTTCTGTTACATCTCGACCGATCACGTACTGTGCTGTGTTCTGTCAGAGCGGTCGATGTGTTAAGTGTTCGGTGATCGTGGGCTTTCGGGGTGTTCCTCTCTTCCCCAGTGCTCCGGCTGCTGTTGGAGCTGATTTGCCGTCAGGTTTGATGTGAGTTTGGCGTGGTAACACAGCAGATGGAGAACTCTCTCAGTGTTTAATCTTCATTTCAAAGTCTCCACATCAGCAGAAGAGCATCACTCCTGCTGAAGAGGAGAGAGATGTGTGTGTGTGTGTGTGTGTGTGTGTGTGTGGCCAGGTCACACTTCTGACATTATTTATAAGTACCTACAGCTTTAAACCTTTATAATGTTTGAACTTGTACAGTTTAGACTGCTTTTCTATCTATCTATCTATCTATCTATCTATCTATCTATCTATCTATCTATCTATCTATCTATCTATCTATCTATCTATCTATCTATCTATCTATCTATCTATCTATCTATCTATCTGTCTGTCTGTCTGTCTGTCTGTCTATCTATCTATCTATCTATCTATCTATCTATCTATCTATACCTCTGTATATCTATCTATCTATCTATCTATCTATCTATCTATCTATCTATCTATCTATCTATCTATCTATCTATCTATCTATCTATCTATCTATACCTCTGTATATCTATCTATCCATCCATCCATCCATCCATCCATCCATACCTCTGTATATCTATCTATCCCTCTGTATATCTATCTATCTATCTATCTATCTATCTATCTATCTATCTATCTATCTATCTATCTATCTATCTATCTATCTATCCCTCTGTATATCTATCTATCTATCTATCCATCTGTCTTTCTATATTAGTTTTATGTATGTACAGTAGATATATTTATTATTAGATTTTTGTATATTGGAAGTATATTCTAAATACACAAACATCTTTAAACATTTAGGGAATTTAGGGAATTTATTAGAGAAACTAGTACATTTTACAACTGTTACAAATAAAGCAAGTAACACATTGAACTAAACATGAAATTGTGAAACAGAAACAATAAAATTGTATTTTCTTGTAAAACATACCTCAGTAATAAACAATATCGACAACCGTATATGAAGACTTCAGTTTAATAATTCATAATATTATGTATAAAAACACACACACATACACTGGTTTCTATTTTTTGTGGGGATACTCCATATGCATAATGTTGTTTATACTGTACAAACTGTATTTTCTATCGTCCTACACATAAACCTACCCCTCACAGAAAACATTCTGCTATTGCACTCCATTCTGTGTGATTTATTACCTTGTCCTCTCATGGGGACCAAAAAAATGTCCCCAAAAGGTCCAAATTTACTTGTATTACTAAACTTGTGGGGACATTTGGTTCCCACAACACACACACACACAGACACACACACAAATATGTTTACACAACCAGACATTAAAGTGTGGTGTGTTTTGAAGATGATTTCTAATACTCTTCAGAGCTAATTATAGAGAGCGTTTTGTCTGAAAGCTGGAACGGAGGCAAAGTAATTACAGCTGATTTGTGGTCAGTGTTACAGTGGCTTAAATCAATGAACGTGTGCATGTTTTCCTCCACTTCAGCAGTGTTTGGGGTGTTTTTGTTCAGTTTGCTCACGTTCTTGTTAGTTCACTGAGTTAGTCTCGGGATCCCTGACTGTGACAGTGAAGTCAAATAACATTTCAGTGTTGCGTTCACACCGGCACAGCAAATAAATGATCTGTTTGGACTGACAGCACACTGTCCCGGGCCGCTCTTGTTTATGACTCCAGTGTGCAGAGGAATGACACGCTCTCTCCTCAGAGAAACCCTCTCTAGTAGCTGATAAACTCCAGCAGCTGCAGATGTGCTTCAGCATCCTAATGTCCCACAATTCTCCCTCCGACTTTGGCTTTGCTGTACTTGCCGGTCCACTTATTATTTGATTCCCTCTTATTCCATTTCTGCTCTCTGTTCCTCGTTTGTACTTGCTGAAATGAAACAAATGATTGGCCTCGGAAGAGGAGATATTCTGCTTTATCCTTTCCTAATGGCACTCGCTGTCAGAGAAGCTCGTTTACTCCAACGTTGCTTTAACAAACTGCTTTTAGGGGTCTGTTTTAACCTTTTAGGTTGTTTATAAGTCTGGAAATCTATGCTCAGATACATGGAGTGCACTGTCCCATTGTAACTAAGAAAATTAATAATTCTAGGTGCCAATTAGGTTTCCTTTATATGCCTGCTGAACATATTCATGTAACTAGCTATATGGATATAAAAATATTTTAATAACTTTAATGACCCTTGTAGTTCCCTATGGATGTCAACCAAATATATTAACTAGAATTGAACTTTTTCTGGAGAAAAAAGAAAAAAGGAAAAGTTGTTTTCACATTGCTACAGAGTTGTTGATGGTTATTCTTAATCATGTACAGTAAAATAATATAGCAAAATAATAATAATAATAATAATAATAATAAAATGAATTAATTCCATTGTATTTTTAATAGAATAGAATATAATTAATAATAATAAAATATTAAATTATAATTATTAAAATTAATCTTTTTGCTTTAATTCTAAATGTAAAAAGTACAGTCCACCACAAGCCACACAGTTTTTAGGCATCATTCATGTCTGTAACACAATAATGAATGAAGTTTAACATGTAGCTCTCAGAGTGAGCCATACTTATAGTGATTGTTGTAAAAGTAAATATAAAATATAATATAAAATGAAAAATATAAATATAAATATAAAATGAGTTTCTGTCTTCATTCTAGTCCTTTTATAGCTATTTGTGTTACCAAAGCCTCACTTCTTTTATGCTGATGAAAATCGTGTTGCTTCAGCAGGCGCTGCATGACGGTGTGGGTTGTTAAATGGGATCTGATTGGCTCGAAGACCCTGGATCCCAATATAACCGTACTGACAAACACAAGCAGAGAATAACTGGTTTATTTTTGTCATTCATTACCTTGCTTATTATCATCCAACCCATTGGGGTGCAGTTCAGTTAAAGAATTTCAATAATCATCATCACTCCTGAAACACTGAATTACCAAGAATCTGGAGAGGAAATATTTAGTTGTCTGGAGGTTTTAAGAAATAACAAATTAGCGGCACAGATTGGACTGTTCCCAGACTGCTTGGCACTTTCTTATGGGAATTATGGGCTGTCGAATGCATCGTCGTAGTGATGTGGCGGTACCCATGGTTTGTTAGTCACCTTCCTGTCAGATGCACCTGTCATAATGACTGAAGTTTAATGACAGATGTGTGTAGAGCACAGAGACCATGTACACACTAACAAAAGGACATTGAATTGACTTTAGCATTGCATTGTAAACATCTGAAATATTTCTGAATAGTTCACCCAAAAGTGAAAGTTTGCAGGAAATGTTCACCATCAGGCCATCCAAGATGTTGTTTCTCCATGGGAACAGAATTGGAGAAATTTAACATTACATCAATTGCTCACTTATTGATGCTTTAAAGTGAATGGGTGCCGTCAAAATTGAGCGAAAACTGTTTATAAGAAACAAATCCATTTTTTTTACTTCAACTGATGTTTCGGGCTAAAATACAAGTCTGTAAACCATAATATGCTTTGTACAGTGAAAAAGTTGTCTCGTCTGCATCAGGTGAGAAATCTGCACTGATCAAGCACTGTTTACAAGACAAAACAAATGTCCAAAACAGCTCTACACAAATATGTGGGTGGATTTTGGTAGAGGACTATAGGAGACTTTTATTATGAATTATGGACTTAAAAATGTCTTAATATTTGACTTATCTCTCACAAGCATGAAAGTTTTCACTTCTCAAGATGTAAACTGGTGGACTGTAGTGGTGTGGTTTACTTGTGGATTATTGTGATGTTTTTATCAGCTGTTTGGACTCTCATTCTGACGGCACCCATTCACTTGCAGAGGATCCATTGATGAGCAAATGATGCAATGTTGCATTTCTCCAAATCTGATGAAGAAACTCATTTTCATTTTTAGGTGAACTGTTCGATTAATATTATTGGTTAATATTGTTTTATTCACCAGTGTGGCCTTGTTTACATCATCTTATTGGTTTCAGATGTGGAAACGTTAAAACGTACTGATGAAAGATTATGAAGACGTTTATTTTATTTCCAGCACTGATGAATTGAGCACAATAAAACCAGAGACATTTATTAAGCTGTGATTTTTATTTTTATTTCGTGTTGTTTTGTCTCAAGTTTATGTGTCATATTCTTATTCAGGATGGCGTGCAGTGTCTTTTATTTGTCCACAAGCATCCATTCGGTTTGCAATAAAACTAAGGCAAAAGACAATAAATATTGTGCTGCTCACTCTCTCTATGTACATGTGAATGTCTATGTATTTATTGATTTTGGTGATTCTGAGTTTATTTTGAAATCAATCTTATGGTTTTCTACAGGATAACACATAAAGCTAGATCAGGTTTAGTGTGTTTATGGCTCATGGGCTCCTCTGATGTCACCGCAGAGACACATTAAAATGCATGGGACATAATTACCTGAAACCCTTTTGTTGTAGTTCTCCAAAATCAAAGATACATGTAAATAATAAAGTGACGGGAAACAAAGAGTCCCTGTTACCTGACGGCTTCTCTTCCAGTGTCCTCATCGTTTGAACCAGTGCTTTCACGATTTACTGAGGATCTCAGGACATCAGTTTTGAGGAATTACTAACCAACAGACTAATATATTATGTGGAACTAATTATCATCCCATAAAAAATATTTTTACTACTGTAGACTAATTGAAAGCTTAAAAAGAATTATTATTATTATTATTATTATTATTGTTAATATTATTAAAACTATGCTCTATTATAATGTACTGCATATGTATGTATGTATTGATAATATATTATAGAATATATAATGATAAAAAGTATGCAGTTAATTTAATAATGTTAATACTTTACATACAGTATATATCATATATGTGACCCTGTAACACAAAACCAGTCTTAAGTGTCAGTTTTTCTAAACATCATCTGAAAGATGAATAAATAAGCTTTGCATTGATGTATGGTTTATTAGGATCGGACAATATTTGGCAGAGATACAACTATTTGACAATCTGTAATCTGAGGGTGCAAAAAAAAAAAAAGGAAATATTGAGAAAATTATCTTTAAAGTTGTCCAAATGAAATTTTTAGCAATGCATATTACTAATAAAAAAATTAAGTTTTGACATATTTAAGGTGGGATATTTACAAAATATCTTCATGGAACATGATCTTTACTTAATATCCTAATGATTACTGGCATAAAAATTTTTATAATTTTGACACATACAATGTTTTTTTGGCTATTGCTACAAATATACCCCAGCGACTTAAGACTGCTTTTGTGCTCCAGGATCACAAATATGTAAATATTGTTGAACTTATTACATTTTTTACAGTTCTCAGCAATCAAGAATCTACAGTATAATACATGTGTCAAAGGTAATTCATTAATTGCGTATATTTTTTTAATTATTCTCAAACACATTTAACATGTTACAGTGACAGCCGATATCTACATAATGCAAAAGGTCCTTGATCGGCAGTTTCACAGTTGCTAGCTTGCATGTATTGAATGGCTCATGAATCTAGTTTTGGCCCCAAGGCCCCTGTGAGAGTCATAATGTCCGTTATTCACTAATGGATTCATTTGCCTGAGTGAGATTTGGTGCTGCTAAATATGTTTCAACCATTTAAATTTTTAACCTAATGTCGCTTGATAATGCCGAGTTGTGTTAGTCTCACACACCGTAGATCCACATGCAGGGATGTTAGTGTGAAAGCGTGTGAATAATTTAGACACTCTCTGTGAGAGAGAGTTGATGTATAGTCTGGCCTCTGGACACCATCGCTCTGAGGCCGAACGGACGCTGTGATTGGTTATCAATCAGTGAGGCGGAACCCAAGAGCCTTGGGGAGGTTTATTATTGGATAGTCATCAGGGCTGACCTTCACCAGCGCCTGACAGCCCCAGCCAAAGCTGATTTACATGTAAATAGCTTTATTTAAAAAAAACAGTAAACAACATTATGTAAAAACAGACACCAACGTCTGAAAATAAATAATGGAAAATAAAAATAGTAATACAATGGACGTTCACAAGACACCAAATACAGATTTATAGTATTCAAAATTTTCTTTAAAAATTATTTTTTAAGATTTTGCCATTCAGTATAAAGTTGACAAAATTGTTGATAGTTTTGACCTCATGCTCATAATAACAGATACTTTGTTTCGTATTCAACTATTTTAAATTATATTAAAATTATTTTATATTAAATCAAATATTATTTAAAAAAGTATGTAATGTGTAATACAAAATGTCTGTACGAATTCACAATAAGAAATGAAATGAAATAAAGACTCTTTAATATTACTACAAAAAGAACGTTATTTTCTAATGTCCGTTAATTAAGAGAAAAAGAGAATAGTTTACCCAAAAATTTAAATTTGCTCCCCCAGGTCATCCAAGATGTAGATGAGTTTGTTTCTTCATCAGATTTGGAGAAATGTAGAATTGCATCACTTGCTCATCAATGGATGCTCTGCAGTGAATGGGTGCCGTCAGAATGAGAGTCCAAACAGCTGATAAAATCATCACAATAATCCACAAGTACTCCACACCACTCCAGTTCATTAATGAACATCTTGTGAAGTGAAAAGCTGTGTGTTTGTAAAAAAAAAAAAAAAAAAAAAAATCTGTTATTAAGACGTTTTACCTTTAATCTGCCAGTTCTGGCCAAAAAATGAATCCATATGGAAACACTAATAATAATAATTATAAATAATATATTAACACAAATTCATCCCCTGTTGTTCTCTTGCATCAAAATCTAGCCATATTTGCTAAGAGCTGTTTTGGACTGTTTTTGCATGTTAACGGTGCTTGATCTGTGCAGATTTCTCTCCTGATTCAGACAAGATGAATTTTTCACTGGAGAAACAATACTATGGAAGCTAAAAATTTCTTTTTACAAACACACAGCTTTTCTCTTCACAAGATGTTAACTGATGGACTGGAGTGGTGTGGATTATTGTGATGTTTTTATCAGCTGTTTAGACTCTCATTCTGACGGCACCCATTCACTGCAGAGGATCAATTAGTGAGACACTAATGCAATGCTACATTTCTCCAAATCTGTTCTCATGAACCCATAATGTAACTACCTTGGACTATGCAAGAATATTAAATGATAAAATTCTCCCTTTGACCTAATTTTCTGTTTATCATCTCCAACATATGGCGTTTATTTATGTTTTGTTGTTCAGGCACACATGTTTACAGTATGATGATCTTGCTGGCGGTATCGTCTGTCCTCATGTGAGTCATTTCGAGCTCTGGATGTTGTTGCAGGCTTTAGTTTTGGAGGTGTTTGGCTGTGAAACCCCACAAGCTCCGGGAGTATATCTGAATACTACAGTCACGACTCCAGACTTGAAGAAGCCCTGCGAGGAGCCGTTCGGTTGAGAGGCATTATGAGCGAAGTCCTCAGCACTGACTGACCTGCTTTATTAGCACTCTTGCCAGCCAGAGGGAATAAATGATGTATGATGATATTCAAGGCTTTTGTATGAGAAGTGAAATAGAATATTATTTTATTGATCTTAGATCATTATTACGAACAAAAGAACTATGTCGGCTTATCATTACAGCACTGCAGCTGCGGCTCGGGGTTGTGAAGAGAGATTCTGTGGTCAGTGTGCGAATGAAAAAATGACTTTTAAACCTTAATTGAGCCGGTCAGACTGTCATAATTCTCATCCTGGTTACAACAGAACATTATACCAATATTTTAGCATTTCACATGGCACATTCATGTTTCATACTTCCCATAATTCAATTCCATGTGTGTGTGTGCGTGTTTGTTTTAAGTCTCTTTTGCTCACAAAGTTTGCATTTATTTGGTTAAAAATAGAGTAAAAATAGAAATAGTGTGAAATATTATTTCAATTTAAAATAACTGTGTTCGGTTTGAATATCTTTTAAACTGTAATTTATTCCTGTGATGCAAAGCTGAATTTTCAGCATCATTACTCCAGTCTTGTGTCACATGATCCTTCAGGAATCTAATTACCTAATCATAAATATACACTAAACTCTAACCCTGTACCTAAAAAAAACATTTAAATTAAAATATTTTTTTTAAAAATTAAATTAAATTAAATTAAATTAAATTAAATTAAATTAAATTAAATTAAATTAAATTAAATCCTTCTTAGAAATTATGCCACATTTATGTCTCAGTAATCATACACATATAACACACATAATAGTTTCCCCTGCATCTATATATTTATGAATTCTCATATTGTTCTTATATATATTGGGTGACATTTTACGTGATATTTTAAGTTGTCACCTTTCCTATAAATATGATTTTCCAGTCCGTTTCTACATGGTGTAAAGCACAGGTTTTGTGCATTTGAACTTTTTCAGAAGACACAGAGCAGTGTCACAACTCTGATCAATAAAATGTTGATTAATTAATGAGTTCATGCAAACGTCCCTGCCCCTGTGAAGAGAATACAGCATGTGAATCTGTGTGCGTGAGAGATGTGGTGTGAAAATAATGTTCCTGTAAAGACGTGAAGCTGTGCTCCGGGTAAGACGGTAAGAGCCAATCATTTCGCTCTCCTCAGGGGTTCAGCCAATTAAAACATGTCATTTGGCAAACAGTAATTCTGTGCTTTGCCTCATAACACATCTGTGTAGGGATGGCTGACGTTTGCCACATCACTGTAATGATTATTAGGATGGGTGACAGAAGATCTATTCTTCATTAAGGTGGTTCCCTGACTGTCTCTCCAGAGGTGGATGCAGTATTTGAGCTGTTCAGACGACACTAAGCACTCCATCAGCACTCCATCTCTATCCCAAACCCTAGTGAGCTGCCTACCTAGATGACATTATAGGCTACAATATATATGCTACATATGCAATGGCTGTTTCAAAAGGTATATAGAAAACGGAAGATGCCTAATTTTGGACCAATTCCAGAGTGAATAATTTTCAGTGAAGACAGTCCCAGAATGCACTGCAACGAGAAAACCATCACCAAACCAGCACAAACCACCATTTTTTATTTTATTTAATTTTTTATTTTTTAATAAATAACATTTATCTGTATTAATAATTAAATTTGGGACTTTAAATAAATAAATGTATGAATTAAAATCTGAATATCAATTTAAGAACTTTTTGACTTAAAAGAAACTTTGCAGCTAATTGAAATACTAAAAGTACTAAAACTCCTCAAATCTAATTGTCGCAATAAAATGAATGGAAATAAAAAAATTAAAATAATAAAAATAACAAAACATGACAAAATTATATTAAACTTAACCTAAAAAACTTAAAATATATAAAAACATTTTTTCAAAATATTATTACATAATATAATAGTAATTATAACTTATTTTCAGTTAATTTAAATAACTGAAATTACAAAAAATAAACTATACTAAAAAAAATTAATAAAAACTCATTCAAAATGCAAAACAGAAATTTACCTAAACTTACAATAAAATTAAAATGAGAACTACATTAGCTAAATAAAAATATATTTTAAAATAATAACATAATTTTTACGTATTACTTTTCATTAAAAATTTTATTTCACCAAGTATTTGTCTGTGCTATGCATCTTTTTTGTTTTAGTTTTTTGATTTTAGTAATAATTTATGAGGGTTCCATTTGCTACAGGGTTTTTAAAAAACTCCAGTTTAGGTTCAAGCTGGGTTAGTGTGTTTCCTTGTAAAGCAACAGCAGTCAGCTCTCTAGGTTTAAAACAAAGCTTTCCTGTGGTCCTTTATCGATTCATCCCAGTGGAGAAAAGATGGAAGGAGAGAGAGAGTTGTTACTGGGGAGATTTCAGAGTCATGTTTAGACAGATCTAATGTGTGAAAGCGCTCCATTCTTAAAGTGGGACAACGGAAACAATCTCACGTTTCTCACCAGAGCAGATACAGACCAGATATCAGAGAGAGAGAAAGGAAATGATGTCTGTTTGAAACCGGTACAGAAGGAAAATTGAAAACGCTGGCAGAATCCCCAAAGCCAAAGGCTCTCATCTGAATTTATTACGCAATAAAAGCTCTTGGCACAGTTATGGATTACTAAATTCAAGCTTCTGTGTGTGGCACATCGAAGGGGAGTCCATAATTTCAGCCCCATCCTCCCACACTCGCAAAATTCACTTCTGTCCAATTGTTCCTCAAATTTCACACGGTAAAACCTCTACGACTGTTAAAGCCGGCTCTGTTTGGATCAGTGGCTCTCGTCTGGTTTCGCTTCGGGACACACATTTTATAAAACAAGCATCAAGTGGAGACTCAAGCGTTCATCATGCAAAATATTACAGTTTGTGTTTGTTGCCAGGACCTGCTTACACCAACAATATACTTGACTTGTGATTATATCATACACCTGGCAGCCTATAATTCACTTCACAATACACACACACACACACACACACACACACAATCAGCGTTTATCCTCATTAGGTTTTTAATGCTGGAAGTGCCATTTCTTTAACCTTGTGTAGCTTTGTTGATTTAAGGGCATAAATGATCAACATTTGTACAACTAAATTGTACTGAATAACTTGTTGCACACACACTTTTTTATCAAGTACAAATGTCCACCTCAAGCTTCGTGTCTTTTTACTGTAACAGCTTTACTGATTTTTATAAAGAAAACATAAGAATAACTTTGATATTGTTAGTAATATTTCAAGATGAACACTTGTTGAACTGAGACACTTTGAATAAAACTGAGCTGTTTTTTCTCTCTCTCCATATTCTCACTATATCATTCTGTATGGGCCATAAAAGCATATCCTACAATGGATTAACTTAATTAAAAAAAAGAAAAAGAAAAATAATATCTGTCCAAAAGTTCTGTTACTTTATTCTGTTGGGCTTTACAGGGTTAATTAATGGATGAACGTGAGCTGAAGTAACATCAAACAAATAAACATATTAACATAACATATGGTGTTTTTGACAACATTTTATGGTTAGTTGCATTTTATTATTTGCTTTTAGCACTGTTTTTCCCCATCTGTTGTTCACAACCCTTTTCAAACAGACGAGCCATTTTATAGACATCTATCTTTTTAAACATTTATTTTATTTTTGTTTAATTTTTTTCATTATTTAGTTTATTGATTTAATTTATTTTTCTGTCTTTTTCATATTGCTGTGTGGTTTATGGTGTTCTGTTAGGTTTCTAGAACATTGCTATAGTGTAAGTGCTAATGTTTAAGGATTTAAAGAGGTCATATGATGCTTTTTTAAAGATCATTATTTTGTGTATTTGGTGTAACAGAATATGTTGGCATGCTTTAATGTTCAAAAAACACATTATTTTTCAAATGCTGTACATTATTGTAGGTCCTCTATGCCCCGCCTCTCTCAAACACGTCGGTTTCTACAAAGTCCCTCCTTCCACAAGCACAGTCTGCTCTGATTGGCCAACTGACACAGTGCACTGTGATTGGTCGAACACCACAAGCACACGTCGGAAACGCAGTGCCCCCTTCCATAACTGCGAGCTTCATCTTTCAAAATAATGTAAAGACAATTAATAATGTCCTTAGTTTTACCGTCAGTTCAAGCCTGAAAGAGGAACAGAGTGATGTGACAGACACAGTGATGAAGCTCAGATGTGTTTGCAGAACACAAGCCACTGATAGTAGACAGTCTCTCTCTCTCTCTCGCTCTCTCTCTTTCACACACACACACACACACAACTCTACATTTGAACATTCAATAGCGAATACTTAAACTACTAACAAAATATACTTCCAGTAGCTGATTCAGAAGCGCCAGATTGTCGTAGCAAAGTCCATAAAATGTTAAAGATTCCTAAACGCATCTACTTTGGGAAAGACAAGTAAAGTGCTTTTTCTTTCTTGTAGAGACACACAGCATCTCCCTGACATGACTGCTTCAACACTAACTGTGTTACTGAAACCACGCTTTCTTTCTTTGAGTGACATTTGGGCTTCTTTACACATATAGTTCCACATAGTGATGTAGACATGTGGGGCGTGTTAACTTTGATAAAGAATATCTCTTTGGATTTGAGACTTTAGTCATTGCAAGATCTTCTTCATGCACCAAGAGCTAGCAACACTCCAAAGAGAAAGGAAAAAAAGAAATCGCATCATATAACCCCTTTAAGTGCTAGTAATAGTGATGCTTGCCAGCACTAACCACTTTGCTGATCAGGCAGAGGTTAAACTGTTAATATAGTGCGAGAGGCTTCAGTTTTGGAGGTCAAACAAGTGCACACTTACTCTAACATACACTTGAACATGAAGCATGTATTGTGTTATGATGCATTTAGAGGTGTTTAATGCTTTTAGCCTCTCAGCTGTTATTACCGCACACTTAGTGCATAAGCATTTGTCATTTTGTATTCTGGATGTCTTGCTGCAGGAATCTGCTGATGTGGCCAGTGATGGCTCTCTGAGAAAGGCTCCGGCTTCAGCCGCTCAATACTGATTACGTTTAGTGCCGCGCTTCAATGATACGGCTGTCTGAACCCTGACGTACTGCATTCCCTACCTGAACAGAATCATAATTCTTGAGTAAATCTAATGATGGATCGAGGCTGTAGAAGTTAATGTGAGCTTGCTGAGGGACTGTTGAAGTGCTTAAGTTGGAGTTGGTTAGCCACTTAGACGGAGTGTGTAATTTTTCCATGTTAAAATATTTACTCCTTTCCCAGTTTAAAGAGCAGTGATAACGTTATGTAAGCCATGAAGCATCTCTTTGCTTTGAAGATCATTCAAAATTATTTGTGTTTATTCTGAATAAATGCTTTTGCATATTATAATATTTGTATTTTATTTTTTAAATAATAAATATAACATAAATAATTCAAATGAAATAAAATACATGCATTTTTATTTATATTATTATTATATTATTCATGTGTTAACATTTCACATTTTATTTCATATTTAATTTTTTTTATTTTAATTAAATAAATAATTGTAGTGGCACAGAAATGACACTCTATTTAAAAAAGAAAATCTGTGGATGGATGGCTCATATTTTTCAATTTATAATGTATGTTTTTAGTTCTATAATTTAATTACTCTAAAGGAACAGCTCTGTTTTAGTCTGTGTTTTTAGCATATAGTTTTATGCACTACATATTACAAAAGCTAAGATCAGAGAGCAGGACATGAATTATTTAGCAGCTGGGAGTAATGGATCCCTTATTCACTGGATTAATTATGATTGGTTATTAACACAAATTCAGTGGAAAGCTGCTTTACGGCACGGTGTAATGTAAGGTGAGTAGTTTCAAATGAAAGATTTACTGCAGGCAACTGAAACAAGGCAAATGCATTTACTCTGAATGCTAGCTCACTAATTTAGTATCATCAAGGACTAGGGCAAATTATTAAAAGTCTGTGAAATTAATAGAAGAGGAGCTAAACTTCGACATTACCATAGTACAAAGAGCACAAACATGCTTTTTTAACCAGTTCTTACTGCATGCTGATTTCCTCTCAATAACATGAATTGTAAAAGATGTTATGTGCTGCCGTTTTAACTTACTTTCCAAATGTACTTGCCTCTGAATCAGTGTTTTGTGACAGTAGATGTAACTCTGGCCCAACTTGAGCTCTTTGAAGATGTGAAATATCGCTTGTGACTTGTTTTGAAGTCTGAATAATCATCATGTCGTGTGCTAAAACTGGGGTCGGAGTGAAAGAAACTGCTTTAGAGAAGAAGAGAATATTGTTAAGTTCTGCATAACTGCCAAAAAAAGGCCTTTTATTAATTTGATGATGCCAAGTTATAAAATGTAAATAAAATAAAAAATGATGCATGTATGTGTATCAAGACTTTAAAACACTTATTTGATGCACCAAAACAAAGGCAGTCAAATTACAAAAGAGTTTTTTTGGTTTTAATGACAAAAAGAAGCATTTAAATGTATAACTAAATATGTAAAGGAGTGAAACAATGTTTCAAATTCTGTATTTAATGTAAAAAAAAAGTTAAATAAGCATAAACATTGGATACCTTTTTAAAATAAATAAGCTTTTTAAAAATGTAATAAAAACCCAGAGGTGTAGCAGAAAACATCTGGCTATAATTCCAACCCTGAAATCAGGATTAAGCATGAAATGATGTGTTTAGAATCATTCTTATGTGAAAATGGGCCGAGAACTGAACAAAGAGTAGTATTCTGCCTCTTTGTGGTGGTTTTTCTGCCGATTAAGGGATAATACAAGACCTAAAAATGGTCATCGAAAGCAAAAATACTACAAAGTGCACACATTGTGTGAGAAAGTGTGACATGCAAACCCAAAACAGCCAATATTATTGAAATCAGCACTCAAAATTAATAAGAAACAACTGTTATCTAAATACTCTAATCAATCAAGATGAGATGAAGAGCGGCAGGTCACATGACTTCCTGTTGCTCTTTTCTCTGAATGTAGCCGCTCCGTCCGCTCTGTACTCGAGGGTTGAAGCTCTGTTTGTTGGAGAAGCGGAGCTCGATACGTCAATAGTCATTACCTGAGCAGAGAGGGATATATCGATCTCTCCTGATCCCCGGCTAAGAGTAGAGAGTCCTAACTGCATGCGCTTTATCTGTGTGTGTCTGTTAATGGAAGCTGTCAGGACGCGCTCTTCCTCATCGAGGCTTTCGCTCACTGATCACTGGGGCTGATTGACCTTCAAACGAGGCTCCTGAATCAAAACACTCACAAATGGAGAAATATCGGCTCAGAATTAACACTCAGAAATCGAATTGGCCAATTTGCGGTGGCAGAAATGGCTGGAGCTGTGACTGATCCGGCGCTCGGGTTCCTGAATCGCTCTCCTCTCTGTCTCACACATGCGTCTTTGTCTCTCTGCTTGCAAAAGAACTTGACAGTGAGTCGCCCAAGCACTTATTCCAGATGTAATTCGTACATTTCCCCCCCACTTTAATGATGTAAAGTAGAATGTAATGATGTTTCTTTCATCAATTTGAACGGTGTCTAACCTGCCCTGAGGATTTTTTTAATGCTTATAGATTCGATCTTTCATATCTTAGGAGTCTTTATGAAATTTTCAGGATAGTTCATCCAATAAAAATTACAATGTCTGTCATTTACTCACCCTCATTTGATTAAAAATGACTTTTTCTTCAACAGAACATTAAAAGACCAATTTTGATGATTTTCTTCTGGTTGCTCTTGTCCGTGCAGTTACAATAATTTAGGAATAGAGCTTTTTTAAGTTTAAATAAGAACACAAAATCACCATAAACGTAATCCATATGATGTGCTACTGTATATTCATATCATATGATTGATTCAAATGCCGAAAAGAAAGTCATTATTCTTGATAATGGCTAATCACTGGTTCATTGAGTTATCTTGTGTTGAGAATCATTGTGACAGGACTGTGTTTCCCAAAGGCATCGTAAGCCAAAGTATACTAGAGATCTTTTCCCACCAATAGTCTCTATTGATCAACTTATCTCACAATGCTTTTGAGAAACACTTCCACTTTTGTGAACTGAATCTACTGAATCATTTAAAAGATTTGATTCGGAATCATTTCAAATATTTTGATTCATTCAAGCATTGCTACATCTTCAGTGAACTCTCATGAACGTGCCAGGAGTGTAGACCACTTTAATCATGTTTTTATGGTGTTTTTGAGAATGAGAGACGTTGGAAATAATATTGAGATGTTAAACTTTAGATTGCAGACTTTGGGAGCACAGTTTGAGATCTCTTCTTAAACTCTAGCAGCAACACTTATGAGATTACTGTGGACTTCAGGAGAAAGTTGTGAAAAGCTGCAGCTACAGTCTCTTTTTCATCTGCATTTAATTGAATTTGTGTCTAGGTGAAACAAGAAAGATCTCATTTGTGATATTTCCTTCCTGCAGGCAGTCTGAGCACAACTTTAATTACAACCAAACTTGTTTGTTCTTATGCACATGTGAAATAACCCAAATATATTTGCAGAATGAGGGGGAAAGAGAATGTGAAGTGCATGTGCTCCCAACACATTCTTGCTCCCAACTCACTTGGTCAGGACTCTTTAGCATCATTTTTCGACATGCAGGGTCCTCCATTGTTTTAAATAAGAAACCCTTGGCATCAATATGCTGATGGGAAAGGAATTGGGAATTTTATTGTCATGATTAAATGATATATTAGGGAATGTTGTGGTGTGATTTTTCTATGTAAACAGACACAATAGTTTTATTTACATTGCACTATTTGTGAGCACATAACCCAACCAAAGATTTGTCGATAAAACAAAAGATATTACAGGCACATACACCTACAATCATAATTAATTCAATAAATATTAATATTCCAAGTCTTCTGAAGCAAAATGATTGATGCATGAGAGTAATATAGATGTGATTACCGTCTCCATCGGTCGTAAACTCAAGATCCTGTGGACTGCAGTCTGTGCACAAAATGTAAAAAATGCACCAGAAGTAGCCTTACATCAGCCTTGGTTGTGAAATGTTCTTAACTCATGTGTGTCTTGTGATGATTGCGTCATGCTACGAGAGTTATCTTTTTGAATGAGATGTCAGTGCATTAATGGAGTGGGATCATTTTCAGCGATTAAAACCTTGTTTTACTTTCATCTTTGCATAAAGATATTGTATGGCTTCTGAAGAATTGGAATGCAACACAACTTGTTTATAATAGTTTTATACTGCTTTTTATGGTCAGTTTTTTTATGGATGCCTGTTTCCACCAATTAAAATAAAAAATACAAAAATCAAGGTAATTGCAACTTTTTATCTTACAATTTGTACTTTTTTTCTCAGAATTGTGTGATATAAACTCTCAATTCTTCGATTTTTTTCAAGAATTGCAAGATAAAAAGTCACAATAACCTGTTTTGTTTTTTATTCAGTGGCGGAAACGGGCTTCCATAGTTTTTTTGTAATAAATACCTGAGACTGTACTTTTAATTTGCCTGTTACGTATTTTATATTGTTCAGAAGTGAGTAGGTTTAGGGAAGGGTTGGGGTTAGGTAGGTCTAATCCAATTATGTAAATGTAAATTATTTATATTTTTACAAATGCATGCAAACCATTAAATTAAGGCGAACAACTGAAATCAGTGGAGGGGCATAAAAGGGTACCCTGTGCATTAATAAAGTGACACTAAAGGCTTACCTTGAGCATCAAAAAGCAATGCCACAGGGTCCTGGCCAAGCGTCAATATGTCACGAGTTGGGAGTGAGACCATGTTGTCCATGGACCGTCTGGTGTCCATATACTGTTGTGTTGATTACATTTGTAGTAAGTTTATCTTTGAATTGGCTTTGACATCCAAGTGATAAGTCTGACTGGTTAACAGTGTTTCAGTCTGATCTCAACACACAGTCCAGTCTGATGTTATTTCTTGATGGAGTGAAGCTCATTATTTGAAGGTTTGTGTGTCATCTCTGTAGCAGTCTGCAGTGTAGCAAAGGGCTTGTACCGCTGCATGGCATGCTGGGAGATTAGAGAGCCGGCTCGTTAACAGCATCTCTGGGCTGTCCACCTGAACATTGATGAATAGACACCCTTTAAGGCTGCTGGTGTATTTGTGTCAGTGTGTGTTTGTCCACTAACAGACTCTTTCACACAGCTAACAGACTACTAACAGCTGCTAACAAAAGAGAGACAGCTGGAGGAGAATCAGTCGCAGTCAACTCTCCTCTTGTCTCATCTTAGCCAGTTTTCTCTCATATTGTCTCTCCTCATTTCTCATTTCGTCTCATCTTCATCTCCTCATTTCTTTTCTTGTCTTGTTTCATTTCATCTCCTCTAACATCTCATAACCTCCACCTCATCTTGTCTAATCTTGTACTGACTTCTCATTACATCCTCACCTCCTCTCCTTTTCTGTGATTCTCATCTCATGTCATCTCCTTTTGTCTCCTCTCATTTCTTTTTCTCTTGACTCTTTAGTTTCATCTCATCTTGTTCCTCTCTGGTCTCATCTCATCGCTTCTCCTCTCTTCTTCTAGTCTCAGTTCATCTCATCTCAAATTGTCTCATTCCGTGTTTTCTTGTCTCATCTCATCTCCTTTCATTTCATATTGTCTCGTCTTGTATCAGTTTATCATCTCTTATCTCATCTCTTCTCCTCTCATCTCATCTTGTTTTGATTCATCTCCTCTCATTCTTTCTCCTCTCTTGTTGTTTCATCTCATCTCATCTTATCTCATATAATCTCATCTCTCCTCTCCTCCTTATGTATTAACATACAGAACATGCATTCATGTCGAATGGCAAACAGAAACGGGGGAAAAAAAGAGATGAGACAGAGCAGAGAGGGAGGGCGAGATGTGCTGAGGGGGAGAGAATGAATGAGTGGGCGGATGGACGAGATGGAGGAGGAGTGGGTGGGGGAAAAGGAAATGAACAGAGTGAGAAAAGAGGGAGAGATGATGAGAGAACAAACGAGAGCAGAGAGACCTGGAGAGGAAGAGAAGAGCCGTATAGTGACTGTGACAGATGCATCTGTGCTTGACTAGCGTTCCAGCACAAATCACAAAAACAGCTGGAGAAACTTCACCTCGCTTCACCTTCATTACAGGACTCACACTCAAATGAGACTGAATATCCAACCGTTCTCTCTCTAGGAATCCACTCTGATTCGTCTTGTTTTGGGGCTCCTTCAGGCACAGAGCAAAACAGTCAGATTCCACAAGTAAAAATCTCAATAATTTGCTCCACAGAGAAATAGATCCATGCAGTGATGCATGAACCCTTCAAAACGGATTTACCATGAGCTCTGGCACTGTGATTTGATGAAATATTCTGCTCAAGTCACAAATCAATAAGATTAGCATGCAACTTACTACATCACCCACAATCCCAATGCAACATCTGCTCAGCAGTGACTCCCATGATGCATTGTGAATCAAGTCAGTCTCCTTACATGTAAATATTTGAATATTTTGCAACAAACTTATTTCTTTCTTGTAAATAGGTTAAATTTGTAGTATTAGATGTCTAATTCTCTCAAGAAAACACTTTGTATTTTTTCACCGGAGTACTATTTTCAATTTTATGTGGCCGGGTTCATTCATTGACTTTTAGTGGCAAATTCTGTTGTAAAGTGTGGAGTAAATGAAAGGCTAGCACTTTTGGGAGCTGAAGTGCCCACTTTTACGCTCTGTTGGTTAATATCAGATAAGAATTCTAATCTTGTGATAATTGTGCATTTATAAATGATGTTTCATTCATCACAATATCCTTTCCACAGATTCATTAATGAACCCCTGATATCTTCAGCACTGATATCCTGAAAGCCCTTCTCCAGCATAGTTTAATCTAATTATGGCATTTAATGATCTACTGTAATGCGCCCTGTTGACCAACATGGCTGTTTTTGTCTTTGTGCATCATA
This sequence comes from Carassius gibelio, assembly GCF_023724105.1. Classification (NCBI taxonomy): domain Eukaryota; kingdom Metazoa; phylum Chordata; class Actinopteri; order Cypriniformes; family Cyprinidae; genus Carassius; species Carassius gibelio. The sequence continues at coordinate 3,627,915 of NC_068410.1, read as the reverse complement.
GTGAAATAGATGTGTGATTAAAGCACCATCTTTAATTTCTCAATTCAAATCAGTTCATTACAGAAAAATGTGATTTCAACTGACCTATAATACTTCTTGGTTGATGTGCAGTCTTTTTTCTTAGTTTTTATGGTCCAACAGCACTTTGGCTATATTTAGAATAGCATAATACTCCTACTATACCATGCATATTATGCATTATGCACATTTTATGATACCTCACTACAGCAAGGCATGAAATACTTTATCCCACAATGCAATGTATAGTACTTGACCTTTCTTTCCAATCAACTGCAATTTTCAATCTCATTCATGATTTAATTGGACTGTTAAAATGTACAAGGTGCAACATGGTTAAACATAACTGGATTACAGTAAAAATAAATAACCCTGTTATTTCCTAATTAATCGACTACTAAGCTGAAACAAACCTGCACAGAAAGTCATGTAATGATAATATTGCATATGCATACTACTGTTTGAAATGTTTATAATGCATACTGTCAAATAATATTTTTACAAATAGTATCCAAGCTGACAAGGAACGTTCTCAGAACTTTGGCCAACGTTCTAGTAATGTTCTTTCTAAATTATTACAGCAACGTTAAAACAACGTCTTCCAAATGTATCCAACACAAAAGCGTTTCTACATCATTCATGGAATTTTTTCTGAAATGTTTCAGTCGGACATTCGTGTAACATTTGTTAAATGGTTTCAGAGTTTTCAGAGAACATCTGAGAGTAATGTTCCCATAATGTTTGAAAAATAATAAAATGGAATGTTCACTTAAGCAAGAATTCTTTTTTTTTAATCTGGACTGGGTTTCAATGTTCAGAACATCAGAAATAACATTTCAAAACGTTCATAGGATATATTTCGTCTGCTGGAATAAAGTATACTGCTGTACATTATGCAATAACCCAGACTTTTTATATTGTACATATAATGTGACTTTGTTTACACACTGATTTCTGGTGACATCTCAGGAAAAAATAAAAATACTGAAATATTTGGAACCGTTTTTTCCTTTTTAGGTGTAAATGAGGCAGGCTGTGCAACCTTTATTCTTAGAAAACCTGAGATTTTTCAGGTCTTTCTTTTTTCCTGAGCCTGCAGTGTGTGTGTGTGTGTGTGTGTGTGTGTGTGTGTGTTTGATCTGAGGTTCAGAGTGAAGCCGGTGGGTGGTATTGCACATTTGTGAGCTTCGACCAGCCTGACTGTGCTTGGCTGCAGATGTAGGTGGTAATGACATTCAAAGCATTACCAATAAAAGTGATCAGTCTGTCAGAAATCATTTTGAAGTAAAGTACATTTCAATGGACTTGTTGTGGTCATGTTAAATAATCATGTCAATGCATTTTGTAATATAATGCAACACATTGCTTTACCATTTCATGTGTGTAAGCTTTTCATTGTTCAGATATACTCTCCTATCCCAGGTAAATGTGTTGAGAGATTAAGAGACACTAACCCAGCTAACAGGGAATGTTTCCAGAACGTTCAAGGTTAATGGGTAATGTTAATGAAAGGTTTGTTCAGAGTTCTCTGGTCTTTAATAAAGTTTGCAGAATGTTAGCACAAAAACTATTATACATCATTCATGAAATGTCTATTTATGAAATCTTTTAGTTGGACATTTTAAATGAACATTTTAAATATTCTTTATATGTTACGACTTGATCAGAGAACATTCAAAAGTAACATTCCTGTGATATTTGCAAAATTCTGAAATGGAATGTTCGCTTGTTTGCATTTTTTTCACTTGATGTTTTAAATTGTTCAGAGAACAATGTGTTTTTAAACGTATAAAATGGAACATTTCCTTAATGTTCACTTAACCAAAATAAATTTTATTTCATTATATCACTATTTCTGATGTTCTGAATATAAGAAAGTCTGTTAAAATGATGATCGCTGCAGAAGGGAAGTCGTTCCTCAACATCTACTCATCTCAGTTAGACTGTCAAGGTCTATTAAGCAGCTTTTATGATTGCAGGTTCACTGTAGAGCATAGAACTACTAAATCAGCATTTGCTAAATTCATGAAGCATCAGTCAGAGGGCCTGCGAGTGAAGTCGAACACCTCGCTGCAATCTGCACAAACGGCCACATGTCGGGTCTGGAGCTTGTT